>NC_051176.1:117095095-117282816 GCF_013339695.2 Rhipicephalus sanguineus | reverse complement strand
TTAGACAGGTAGCTCGTGCGCGTCATTGATTCTCGAACGGACCGATTGTGCTGCAGCGTGTTGTTGTTTGTAGTTTGTTTTCGATTGTGGAGCTTAACAAGGTAGCGTTTACTGGGATGCTTTGCGCGCGTATTGCTTCAATATGCGTATTTTTCAAGCATTTCATGTGGTATCACTGCCAGATTCAGATGGGTGGCCCGGATATCCTGACCGCCCCCCACCCCTTACTTTTTTTTGTTTAATTTATACACCCAGAAGAGCACATCAGTTGCTCCCAAAAGCTGATCACGCTTCGGAAAAGTCCTGTATCCACCCCTGTGTGCTAGGAAATTTTAACAGGTGCTTCAAGTGCGTGGAACTTTTCTTATGAAACTAAAAAAAATGCTATTCCGGGAAATGTGCTGCATTCGACCGTGGGTGCGCTACCGCTGGTGGTTTCGCAGGCGACGCAAAATTGCCTTGCGGCTGCGGATTGATATTATAAGGCACCAGTAGGCCCCGAAAGCGACGATGTGCACGAGATTTTGGCGTATCGTGTTATATAGGAACACATGTCGGAAGGATATTCAATAAAACACCAGCTGATCGGCATCTACTGCTTGGAGACACAACACTTTTCATGTTCACTTTTCACGTGCGTGAGATGCCCAAATAGGTTACATTTTAATCGTGCAGTAATTTCATACATAACACACGTCGGTGACTAAAGCTGCGAAATATTTTTTATTTAAAAAAAAAACGAGGACAACGCCTTTAATTTAAAATTAGACGCACAATACATCAGCTCGACATAGGCTGTCCATTACGAAATACGTTTTAAATTGGGTCTACAGCACTTTCTTTCCGTCATCGCTGTGCCTAGCCGTGTCGCGCGTTAACGCTTCTTCCCATCCATTCTATAGACCTACTCCATGTTTGTAAACAGCGGTGGGCGCCGTCGATATATTTGGCGCCCTTGTAGCGACGTCACGGCGCGCAGGCTCCGCCCAGCCGGTCCAGCTTGAAGCGCGCTACCGCCCTCTATGATCACGTGACAACTGGCGCAGCAGGTGCAAAAGCTGCCTCCGAGCACCGCGCGTCGGGGCGCCTCCCGTGCTTACAAGCGGCGGCCGCGACAGAGGAAGTTGCAATGGCTGTAAGAGGGACTCTGAAATGAACATCATGTTGACGTGCTGCTCTTGCTCTGAGAACCTCATAGAAACATGAGGTATCTTGACGGCGGGAAGGTGACTCATTTGCGAATGATCATCGCCGTTGCGACAGTCTAGGTCACACGTGTACGTTTTATTTGTTAACTAATGCAACGGCGATCTCGGCGACACTTTCATCCGTGACACGCTTGCGATGATGCATCAACCTTACCATGTGGACAAGGTGGTTACGTACCTGTCAGGTCTGCCCACCGCGGGCCGCGGCTCCGTCCGTACGCTCAAGTCGAGACCGCGCAATGCGTACAGCCCGTAAACAGACTCGGCAAGTTTCCCGAGTGTTGTTTTTCTGTGAATTCTGACAGACATGGACATATCGTGAAGCGCACTGCTGCCAGAACAGCCTTGCACGATACAATTTGTCAGGTGTCTCATCGCAGCCGCATAAGATTTGGAAAAGCATAGTCGAAGTCGCGGCTGTGCGTGAATGAACCGTGCCCAAGCAGAAAGAAACATGCGCCATGACCGAGCCGCACTTTAGTTCACGCGAGTACAACGAAATCCTTTTGGCGCGTTTAAGACTTATATCAACAATGGAAAAAGATATCAACAATGGCAACCGTGAAGAATTCTCCGCATATGACAATGCTATCCACAACGTTAACGTGCTTTGAGGTGAACGTGCTCGCTATACCTCCACACAAGGCTTATGCCAAGAAATAAGGTGCTGCACATTACAATGACAAACGCTTCACTAAGCCAATCCTTTCTGCTGGGTAAGCCGCCCGAAAACATAACCGATGAGCCGGCGTCGGAGACAAGCTTTCGCGTTTTACAGCTGCCGCTAATTTCTTGCGACGGTCTTCGTAAACAGCTAATGAAAAAAAAAAAAGCTTATTCCATCCTTCTCGTGCCTTCCTGCGCAAATAACTGTGGCACTGCTCGTCGTTACACTGTTTTTTCTTCTTTACACGACGACAAACAGCGCACGCACCAGCGAAAACACAGCAGCAACTGCGGTAGGCACGGCGGCTTTTGCCTACCGCGCGAAACTAAACGCCCGACGACAGCGCCACCGCATTTTCGTGACGTATGTCCGGTGGAATTCGTCTATTTGTCGTCGTGCAAAGAAGAAAAAACGGTGTAACGACGAGCAGTGCCACAGTTATTTGCGCAGGAAGGCACGAGAAGGATGGAATAAGCTTTTTTTTTTTCATTGGCTGTTTCCGAAGACCGTCGCAAGAAATTAGCGGCTGCTGTAAAACGCGAAAACTTGTCTCCGACGCCGGCTCATCGGTTATGTTTTCGGGCGGCTTACCCAGCAGAAAGGATTAGCTTAGTGAAGCGTTTGTAATTGTAACGTGAAGCACCGCATTTCTTGGCATAAGCCTTGTGTGGAGGCATAGCGAGCACGTTCACCCCAAAGCACGTTAACGTTGTGAATAGCATTGTCATATGCGGAGAATTCTTCACGGTTGCCGTTGTTGATATCTTTTTCCATTGTTGATATAAGTCTTAAACGCGCCAAAAGGATTTCGTTGTACTCGCGTGAACTAAAGTGTGGCTCGGTCATGGCGCATATGTTTCTTTCTGCTTGGGCACGGTTCATTAACGCAGCCGCGACTTCGACTATGCTTTTCCAAATCTTATGCGGCTGCGATGAGACACCTGACAAAAGTGTACCGTGCAAGGCTGTTCTGGCAGCGGTGCGCTTCACGATATGTCCATGTCTGTCAGAATTCACAGAAAAACAACACTCGGGAAACTTGCCGAGTCTGTTTATGGGCTGTACGCATTGCGCGGTCTCGACTTGAGCGTAAGGAGGGAGCCGCGGCCCGCGGTGGGCAGACCTGACAGGTACGTATTAAAGCATCATCGCGAGCGTGTCACGGATGAAAGTGTCGCCGAGATCGCCGTTGCATTAGTTAACAAATAAAACGTACACGTGTGACCTAGACTGTCGCAACGGCGATGATCATTCGCAAATGAGTCACATTCCCGCCGTCAAGATACCTCATGTTTCTATGAGGTTCTCAGAGCAAGAGCAGCACGTCAACATGATGTTCATTTCAGAGTCCCTCTTACAGCCATTGCAACTTCCTCTGTTGCGGCCGCCGCTTGTAAGCATGCGGGAGGCGCCCCGACGCGCGGTGCTCGGAGGCAGCTTTTGCACCTGCTGCGCCAGTTGTCACGTGATCATAGAGGGCGGCAGCGCGCTTCAAGCTGGACCGGCTGGGCGGAGCCTGCGCGCCGTGACGTCGCTACAAGGGCGCTAAATATATCGACGGCGCCTACCGCTGTTTACAAACATGGAGTAGGTCTATACTACACGCATGATATTCAGATAGCTAACAACGCTTTATTCGCTACATTGAAAACAGACAGACCAAATTTGTAACCTAGCGCAAAGTTTCATTCTTGACGACTGCAGGCCTACATGTGACTCGCGGTGTCAAGGTGTCAAACTTGTATTTTCTTCTCGCTATGATGCAGCTCTTTACACGTAATAACCGTCAACGTAATAACTAGGAAATGCCGGTAACGTGTACAGGCCCTTACACACTCGTCTGACGTTTTTATGCCCCGATTGCCCACTATCGAAGCAGACACAAGCAAGAAGTTATAGCAGCGACAGCAATACGATTCGGCCACGAGCCTCCAACATGGCGCCGAATGGGAAGCTTCGTCACACCTCCGACAGATGGCAGCCATTTTGCATAAGGTCGTATTCGCTGACGACATTGTGCTGCTGGCGGGAAACAGTGGCGACCTGCAGACCCTCGTTACCAGCTGTGCCGAAGCCATGGCGCCACTGGGACTGCAGTTCAACACGAAGAAATCGGCGGTGGTCAACTTCTCTGGCCCGGGGCTTCCTGGTTTGCTGACACTGCCAGATGGAGGACTGCTGCCCGAAGCACCTGAGTACCGATACCTCGGGGTGAACTTCTGGGCACAAGTAGATTATACAGCAAACCACGAGAGGCACTTGAGACAAACATCCCAGAGGGCCGGCCAAGTACTCCGTAGGAGGTGCCTGTGGGGTTTCAACCGCCCCATTATGGTGCGCGAACTATGGAAGGCGGTACACGTGCCGGCGCTGACTTTCGCTAATGCAGTGATTTGCCCCGCTGCGCAGACCCGGGAGTGGCTTGAACGCAGTCAGCGCGCCGTGGGACGACTGGCTCTGGGGTGCCACGGCAACGTTGCCAACGAGGCAGTCCAGGGTGATTTGGGTTGGTCCTGTTTCGAAGCGCGGGAAGCTCGGAGCAAGCTGTCCTACGAAGGCAGGTTGCGCCTGATGCAGCCACATCGCTGGGCACGGCGAATATTTGATTATGTTCACCGCAACGGCATCCGCACCAGATGGTCGAAAAGACTGCAGCACCTAAGCAGGAAATACGGCTTCTATGCGAGCCCTGTGCAGGAGGACACCGAGCGTAAGTGGTCCAAAGCAGTGAAGACCCAAGTGCGAATGACGGAGGCTGACACTTGGCGGCGAGACATGGAGGAGAAGAGTACACTGAGGATCTATAGGGAATCCAAACAGGAAATCCATGTCGAACCTCTATTCGACAATAGTGTAGCCAGCAGCCTCCTCTTCGAAGCACGAGCCGGCGCTCTCAGAACTCTGGCATATCGCCGGCGCTTTGATGACAGCGTGGGAGATGCAATGTGCCGTGTATGTGGTGCCGACGAGGAGACAATCGAACACTTGGTCATGAACTGCGAGGGCCTCACAACAGCACCTACAGATGGCACCACCTTACAGCAGGCGCTTGGCTTCTCGCCCAACGACGCTCCTGATGGTGGCGGAGTGGCTACGACCAAGAAGCGACTCAGTGAGTGGTGGACAAAGGTGCGCGCACATTGACATGTCGAAGATCTCCTCGTTGAACATGTGCATGTACCGTGGTGGTTAGATGTGTGTGTAGCCACTTATGTGTACGCGCTATCGTTTTTACTTTTTTTCTTTCTTTTTAAGTCCTTAGGCCAGGGCATCGGTTGATGCCCGCCCGTTACAAAGGGTGAGGCCATAAATCCTAATCCTAACCTAATCTAGAGTCACTAGAAAAATTTCAGAGTATCGCATCTGTTTTCCGCGCGCCGCCGCCGACGCGATTGGCTTACTCGCATCACGTGACCTTTCGCCGCCATATCCCTTCCAAGCGCTTTGGGTGCAGGCGCGTTGAATGCAGGGCGCGGCCGGACATTTAGCAGTACCCCAGTCCTTAGAAGTATTTCGTCGCTTTTTTAAACGCGTCATGCAGATGCCAGAGAATAGCTCACCAGTAACCGAACGTTGCTGGTGTGCTACTCCGGGAATTTCATATATTTTTGCATTCCGTGTGGGAAACATTAACGCCAAAGAGCGTCGTTGTACGTGGCTGCATAGTTGGCCGCGGAATGAATTCGCCCCCCCCCCCCCCTCGAAGAACACTCCTTTCTGCAGTGTACACAAACTTTGCTGGAAAACCTCTCATGCAACAGAACACTTCACCTTTTCGGTCCGCTATGTTCCGAGATATTGAAAACTACATACTACATAATTGAAAAAATTTATAACTGCGCTAAGGACAAGACAGCAGAAACGAAGTGGACAGGACTGCGATCGTCCTGTCCACTACGTTTCTGGTGTCTTGTCCTTATCGCAGTTATAAATTTTTTCAATTATGTCTAACCAACTAGCCCCTCAACGTACGCTTCTCGAGTACATACTACATACCTTTCTATTTGCTCGGCTGTTTATACCTCGATCTGTTGAACAGATTGTGCATGCATTTCGAGTTATAAGCGTGTCACGCACGAGAGCGAAATCGAAGACTTATTAAAATAATAACTGTTTACTGTATACCTTGAACGCACTTGTCGCATGATCATTTGCCACTGCGCAAAACTGAAGCGTGGAACTCTGTTGATAAACTTGGTATACGCAATGTTATTAAGCGTATTTGTTTTTTTCAAAAAGAAAAAAAATCGTTGCTAATGCTGCATTGCGCCGAGCGTACCCTTACAATACTGTTTAGTGGGTGAGAAATGGTCCCAGCAAAAAAAAAAAAAAAGAAAAAAAAAACAAATCGGCTTATCCTCTCACGCATTGAGGGAATCGATTTCATGCGAGCCCTGGATCTATATACATACTGTGTTTCAGTAGCATGCGCGTTAAAAAATTTCGGGATGTGCTATTTCTAATCAAAATAACATAAAGCATTGCGCCGAGGAAGTTTTAAAAAGAGTACATTACGAAAAAAAAAAGTTGAAATTAAAAGCAGTGCAGAAACCGAACCCCAGCTGTTTACGCGCTGGCAATGCAAAAAAAAAAAAAACTTTGTCGGAACACAGCAAAATATTTGCAAATGCACTGCAACGTTGGGAATATTAAGGAGACAAAAAATAGGAAATTAAACAGCTGAGTAGTGACGTCAATCATTTTTTATGGCCTATTTTCTACGTATCTGTTAGGAAATGACAACGTATTCGCAATATAAGATGCACCTTACTTACCGCACGCCAATTCGCCCGTGCGTTCGGCTGCTGGCGTTCCGAATCGAGACAAATACTTCACGCACAACTTCAACTTACCGTACACACACCACTTCTATTACACATAACACCCAGCTGAACAGCGAGCATGGCGCGCAAGTAAGGTATGCGTCAGCGATCAGTCGAAGGACGCAATGCTGAATGTTCTCGATGTTCGATAATGTTCTCGAATGCGTTATGAAGTGAACCTGAACACCGACTGCAAAGCTAGCGCAAACAGTCAACATTCACCAAGTATCGAAGTAAATGGCATCTCGCACGGTCATTACGCTAATGCAGCTGTCTACAGCTCCCGACCTTGCGAACACACCCGGCCGTGAAACAAAAAAGAGACCGACGAAGCCACGAAGAGAGTTCGCGAGCACATAGCAACATTCGCCGCACGTTTCATTAGCTACATTGCTTACCGCGCAGTCGATTCATGACTGTCGAGTCGAAATCACTTCTGATATCCATTTGAAGAAACACACACATACACACATATTGCAGTTAGGCCGAGCGTAACACGGCATCGAGGCGAAAAGATCGGTCACTTCTGAACACACGCTACCAACGCGCCTTACGGTCCGGAAGGGAAATGGCCGCCGCCGCCCAATGTTGCCCGCGTGCAGCCTACCTTTGCGGTACTCTGAAATTTTCCAGTGACTCTAATAAGGTCTATAGGGTGCCTTGATGCGCGTTTTGTCCGCTTTAGGGTGAGGACATCTGCGGCGTCTACTGCGGCGCGGCTGCCATATTTTAGCCCACGGCTTCTTACCGGCGTCTCACCCCTCTACGGCAGTTGCGCTGAGAGGCAGGAGACGCGGGGCAAAAAATGGCGTCGTGGCAGCATCAGCCCCTTCAAAGAATGGCAACACCCTAAGGGGGGCGCACACATCGAGGCACACTAGGTAGATATTCTCTGGGGCGACTCCGTAACTCCTCGCCGCCAACACTTAAAAGAAGACTAACGAGGAAAAAAAAACATTTTTCTCTTATTATGGCAAATTATCCTTTCACAATACCAAAAGCACAACTCTTGCGGCGAAAATAAGCTCAAAAAATAAAATGCAATTGGCGGCGTTACCTTGCATGCAGTTCCCGCACCAACTCTCTGTGACGTCATAGATTTTGACGGCGTCTGCTCGAGTATTGTTCTTAATCGGGAATCGTCCCCTAAGGGGGCCAGATACTTAACGTAACCGATTTCAGGAAATTTTGTTGACCGACTTCTGTCCAAAATACGAAAAAAAAGAACCTTTACATACGCGACTTCACGCCGACATTCATTTGCGGAGATTTCGGCGCAATACTTAAAAATGAAACTTGGACCCTCGTTTTTTCTTGTATTAATGACCCTAGGACGACGAAATTAACGACCGCAGAGTTTTCAAAAAATTAACTTATCAATCTAAAATGATTCATTGTTTCACTTTAGTGTCCCTTTGAGGGCTCTAAAGTATACATACATTCTAAAAAGTTTTCGGGAGTAACTGCGCAGTTCATCCGAAAAAGGGCGCTTTACTCCCTCGAAGGACGAACTGCAGAAGCATGCGTGCCGTGCGCAAAGTTCGGAGGGTAACTGCTAGGTCCTTCGTCAAAATGAGAGGAACGGGAGGACGAATGGCAACACTTACTCCCGCACGCCTCGTGAAGGAGAGGGAGGGAGCCGGGGGGTGAGGGGGTGAGCGGGTAGATCTCCTTTCACTACTAAGCATATTTTTACGTTAAGTGCATTACGAAGTGTCAGTGCCTGGAAAATGTATATTAGTGGCCGTAACGATGCTCGTTCGCTTCTTGTAAGCAATAAGTGGATGTATAAATAACTAAAATAAAATTGTTAAGAGAGATGACAGGATGACCTTTATTGAACGGTGGAGGTGGGCCCTGTTTGCCCGACGGTATGTATATGTCCAGGCCGGTGCCCCGTGGCCCATACTTCCTTTATTCCAGGGTCCATACTTCTTCGCACGGGGTATGGGGCACTGGCGCGAGAGCCAGATATATTGCTTGTGGTTTCGTAGCTGTGGGGCGCGTTGTGCATTCACATTTCTGTCTCACGACTTGCTGGTATTTGCTCATAACATAGAGCTTCCTGTAATACTGTATGAAAGTCTATGGTGTCTATGGCTCATCAGTCAAAAGTAGTGCTGCGTTTGAGAACATCGCAAAGAAAGGAATTTCTTGTTTGTCTGGTGATATCACATTAATGTAAACTTAGTAAAAAAACGTAGAGGTTTCTTTCATTTTTGTAAAAAGACCAAAAAGCAGTAGATTCCGTCACCTTTTCACTGAGTCAGCAGAAATTACAAACATCGGTAGAGCTACTGATAAATCAGCAGTCATGGCAACGAGGACCGCACGTGGATACATGCCGTGTGTCGCGGACAGTTTGTTTTGGAGTTTCGAGTGCTGGGAAGAGCCACGCGTCTAGCATACGGCCCCCGCGTCCGTGGCCTTGGAACATTGAAAGCGCGCCTGACTGAAACCGCTACTGTTCTCCCCTCCGAAGTGGGCCATAAAACGGGGGACACGTGCACCAGTGTCCATGGGCGTAGGCAGGGGAGTGCAAAAGGGGCACTTGCCCCCCTCAAGCCACACCGGCACTTGCTCCCCCCCCCCCCCCCCACCCAAGCTATGCCAGCTCTCTCTCTCCCCCCCCCCCCCCCTACCCCAGACGCGATGTAACACGGGTTTGCACCCCCCAAGGCAAAATCCTGCCGACGCCCATGCCGGTGTCGGTGGTTGTTTTTGAGTGTGTGTGTTTGTGGTGCAAGGAGGAGAATCAGGCGGATCCCGGGACCCGGGAAAACATCAGTCGCCAGCGAACCTTTTGAGCTGCGTGGACGTTTCCTATTTTGGTGTGTCAGTAAATAAGTTCGTTTTGTTTTAATAACCGGCTTTGTTTCACTTTTGGGTGTTTCAGGACTAGAGAAATCGAGTCGTCGAGACACTACACCGTGTATGTGTGAGCGAGTGCATGTGCCGCGGCAGGCGTGAGAACTGTTCTTTGTCTTGCGCCGTTGGCGCCCAATGTCATCGAAGTGCCTCGTTACATACGACGACAGAAATGCCGTCATCACTTTCGACGAGCCGTGGACGGGGGGGGGGGGGATTCAATGGAACATATAAAGGAGTTGGACATGTTCTCTGAAGTTGACGTCTCCACCATCGGCTTAACGGTGAGTGCTTGATCGTCATGTTGTAGCGGTTGCAGCAGCGTTTGTCATCGATTACTGCAGCTTTGTGTTACATTTTTGAGCATCGTCCATTTTATATAAAAATCCGACAGCGCTAAATTTTACGTTACTGCCAAATTTGGTCCCATCTAAGCCTTGATGACAACATTGTTGCACCGAATTTAGCCCTCACTTCTTTCATCATAGAAAACGTGAAAGGTATTTCTGTTGAGTAGGATATCCTTCTTCGAGGCCACGCAATGCGTCAATTCCAGTAGTGTTCGGCATCTAGCGCTGCTGCACGTGTATGAGTAGCCGACACTGTCAGTAGTCGAACCTCGTTATAGTGTGTTTTAATTTTAGATGTAGTAAAATGTCGCGCTTGTCACTTGCTATGGCGGAAATTTGGGATATATAAATAGTATGAATGCTTGTGGCAACAGTAGGCTGTGAATCTTTGTTGGCCAGCATTGCAACCATGGCACTTCCGAACTTTTCATCCGTGTGTTACGTAGTTCCCTTCTGAGTTCTGGCATTCTTATTTTTATAGCGTTTCGACGAAGACTTCCAAGTGTCTGTAGACATTAGAGAAGTGGACGTGATCGAAAATAGAGCAAGAATAAATGCTCGAGTGACCAGCCAGGTCCCGTGAGTAGTAGTATCGTTATCAAACCACTTAGTCTGCTTGTTGCGCACCGCTTTGAGAAAAACTTTAGTTAGATGGGGAAAAACAGCTAAAAAAAGACGAGGACGCAGGAACACAGTAGACTGGACGAGCGCTGAACTTACAACTGACATCTTTATTGCACCAACCGCTCGTTTTTACAGCGCATCAAGCCGAGCACGCCATTCCAATCAAACCGCCAATCAAAATCATCAGGTATGCAAACTACACTGTCACTGAAAGCTATCACATGTACATGAATTACACCGTGCGCATGAATCTTTCACACTCAGATAAAATGAACAAACCAGTTCCTAACAAGGATGAACAAGCAACAAAAAAAACACAAAAAAACAACAACAAACAATCCATGTTCAAGGCGCAGGCTCACTTACCGCGATAACAATGATTGAGAGTTAGTCGATGGAAAATTGGAGGATGACCAACAAAAAACACAGTAAAGAAAATGATTTACATGAAACCTTTGAGATATTGAATCTCAGCGTCAGTGAGCAAAATAGATGGCTTGCTGATGCAACTGCAGTTGCATCAGCAAGCCATCTATTTCCATGATTTCAAATTCTGTTTTGAGAACACACAATTTTTAAAGAAGGCAAACGGCAAAACAGAACGTGAAATTCAAGTACATGTGATAGCTTTCAGTGACAATGTAGTTTGCATACCTGATGATTTTGATTGGCGGTTTGATTGGAATGGCGTGCTCGGCTTGATGCGCTGTAAAAACGAGCGGTTCGTGCAATAAAGATGTCAGTTGTAAGTTCAGCGCTCGTACAGTGTACTGCGTTCCTGCGTCCTCGTCCTTTTTTGCGCTGTTTTTCCCCAGCTAAGCATGTACCAACTCGCCCAAATCGAAGTCTTGCTCGTAGTTAGTTTCTTTATAAAACAGGCCTCTCAAATGGATAAGCCTCTTTGCTCAGTTGCTAGTTGCACCTTCAACCGATAAGCCTCGCCACGGTGGTCTAGTGGTTATGGCACTCAACTGCTGACCCTGTCATTCGATCTCGCGACCTTCGGGTCGCGGGATCGAATCCCGACTGCAGCGGCTGCATTTTCTATGGAGGCGAAAATGTTTGAGGCCCGTGCACTTAGATTTAGGTGCACGTTAAAGAACCCCAGGTGGTCGAAATTTCCGGAGCCCTCCACTACGGTGTCTCTCATAATCATATCGTGGTTTTGGGACGTTAAACCCCAGATATTATTGGGTCATTCCATGCCAAGTGTCCCAGACGTGGCGCTCGCACATCGCAGATTTTTGCTGATAAAATTTGTTCCTTTTTCCTGTGCCACATAGAGTATTGTGGCAAAACATTTTTGCTCGATAAAAAATTGACGATCATGGCGCCCCCTCGAAGTTCGCTTGTATTTGTTAAACCGTGCCTAATAGAAAAATGTGTATAAAATCTATTTTTCTGTGTTCAGCTTTGAAACCACGCTGGCGCTATCGCAGAGGTCCTGTTTAGGTGTCCTATTCACTAATTCCGAAATTTTTGTGTTTCACTACCAGCTACGTATCTTCAAAAACTACAACTCTTCAATGTTCGTGATTTTTTCTTGTGCTATCTTCAACCCCCCCCCCTAACCAATATTAATAATAGTATGAGTTTCAGGAAAGTGTATTATAGCACAAAAATGTTTAGGGGTAAAATAGACTTCAAATCTTCCCGAAAAAAAAATTGTGAACTTATGCGATTTGTCGCATGTTTGACCGTATTTTTCATACTAATGCGGTCCAAGTAAAAATCCTCGTCATGCGGCGTTTGATAGAAGACTTTGTCGTTAAGTAATGAAGGTAGTCTAATCAAATCATTTTTTGTTTTAAGGAAGAAAATAATTTTTGAATTTGGCGCTCCGTAAGTGCCCGGCAATTCTTTTTGTTGCCACTTCGCCGCAAAGCACGTGGTCGCCCTTGCAGCTGAAACTCGTCACAGGCAGCGGCAAGATGCGAGATGTATGTCAGTGGCTCGTGAGTGCTCGAAAGTCTTGTCGCGTTGATCTCAGGGCGACGAGTAATCAATTCGCGTTACAATGTGAGCTTGCTTGGCGGGCCCAATGGGAAGTATGGACGCCCGAGAGCAGCTTATGGCGTCGTTGGCACAGTGTGCTACAGAGCCGTCTGCACAACTAGCATACACATACCGAAAGAAATAATGCACATTGTACACACTTTCTTTCGGGGTATACGTGTTGTGCAGACGGCCTCTGGCACATTGTGCCAACGACGCCATAGGCTGCTCTCGGGCGTCCATACTTCCCATTGGGCCCGCCAAGCAAGCTCACATTGTAACGCGAATTGATTACTCGTCGCCCTGAGATCAACGCGACAAGACTTTCGAGCACTCACGAGCCACTGACATACATCTCGCATCTTGCCGCTGCCTGTGACGAGTGTCAGCTGGAATAGCGACCACGTGCTTTGCGGCGAAGTGGCTACAAAATGAAATGCAGGGCGCGTTCGAAGGGCCAAATTCAAAAATTATTTTCTTCCTTAAAACAAAGCATTATTTGATTAGACTTTCTTCATTACTTAACGACGAAGTCTTCTATCAAACGCCGCATGACGAGGATTTTTACTTAAACTGCATCAGTATGAAAAATACGGTCAAACATGCGACAAATCGCATATTGTCTCTAATTTCACAATTTTTTCGGGAAGATTTGAAGTCTATTTTACCCCCCCCCCCTAAACATTTATTCAATCATCAATTATTCAATCATCTTTTGCAATTCACAGCCATCTGTAAGGTCACATAGTTCTAAAATGTTTTTTTGTGTGAGGTGTTGGCAAAATTAAGGCCACCAAGACCAGAGACGGCATGGTCTTCTCGCAGTCTGTTTAATTGCGGGTCATTGCTGTAGTCATGATAGCATGCTGTGCATGCTCGGTTCTTTCATGCCTCCAATGGAATCGCTTACAATAATGTTTTCGTCGATAATGCAGTTCTTAACTCCACAATTCTGTCGATTGATGAGACCATGCATGGCCGAGTGTGCCAATGCGTGCAGTGGTGGTGAAGTTTGGGAGAAAGGGCTGTGTTTTTGGTCTTTCACTGTTGCGAGACATGCGGCCATTTACAAGCCACACCAACCTGGCACTATGCCGAAAATACTGAGACCGTCATTGCTCGTGGCATTATCGCCGGTGCATCCAGTGATAATCTTGTTTATGGATGTGAAAGGATCACGACGGATGGTCGCTTCAAGATACCGTTTTAGGTGCTGGCCACCCAAAGACACTGGGTTTATTCGGAAAAAAGGTAGACTCAAGTGATCATAGTAGGAGCCACGTGGCACAATGGGTATCTAATTAGTGCAGGAAAGTAAGTCTGTCAAGTCGATAATTCATTCTAACAGCTCAACTCCCACCTACCACAATGAATTTGCTCGCATTGTGCTGATCAGATGGAAAAAAGGTACAGGAGCCAACGCTGCACTTTTTTTTTCATCTATAACCACTGAGATATGATTGTGCATTTCACTAAGACTCTCACTTTCACTTTTTTCCCCATTTCCTGGCTCCTACATTCTTTTTGCACATGCCTTGGAAAATGTATCAGCAGGGTTCTACTTGATAAAGTATGCTAGCATGAGTGCTGCCTGCAAACAGCAAAGGCCTCTGTTTTTTTCAGAACCAATTAATTGGCTTCCGTGTAAACGAGACCAGTCTCTAACCTGTGGATAAACCTGTAGCCTTACTGCAAGTTCTTTGACTTGTTAAGAATGTTCCTTCCATTGTCGAACCATGTTTTGCAAATAAGTTGCAATTTCATTTATTTGTCAGTGTGTCGTAAAGCAGGCACGTAGGCAAGGGGGGGGGGCGCCCCCCCCCCCCCGAAATTCGTCCAGCCTTCTATGTGCCTGGGCAACTTTTTTTTCTTTTTGCCGTGGAAAGACTTTTGTTATATAAGGCGTCGCTACCGACGACGGTGCTGTGAGATGGCACGCGCTTGGCGGCCGCCTCAGGGGGAAGGAAGAAGATAGAATAAACAGTGATGTCTTCGCTAATGCTGTCATAATCATTATGAACGATATAACAACTTTCTTTCGAACATTTAGGCTTAGGGCCCCCCCCCCCCCCCCCCCCCGAAAAAAAATCCTGGCTACGTGCCTGTCGTAAAGCATTAGGTTTTATCTGTTGCTACATGAAGCAGCTGCTGTAATAATGAAGCAACAAGCCTTGTGTTAAAATGTGCCTTTTTTTTTTGTAGGACCCCACCAAGACACATCATGTGCCGACAGTGACATACAGTGGAAGCTTGTTGACTTCAAGGGAATTTATTGTGCGCCTGGAGGGCCTTGATATTAAGGAGACTAGCCTTTTGGCAGCCATTGCCACACAAATCGCGCTATACTGGGCGCTGAACATTGTTTTCAGCAAGAAAGCTCAGTGGACCTTCGATCTCCTGTGTCAAGTTCTGAAAGTTCAGAGCGTCTTGCGGCCGACGTCACTCGTCCGTGTGGCTCTAACCATCTTGAGCCAGTGAACAGCCAGACTGATTTCAATAAAGTATTTTTTTTTTTCACAAATAGATCTGGATTTCTGCCCTCTCCTGGAGCATTTGTGTCAGACTTGGCGCAACCCGATGAAAATCATGTTCCTCAAAACTTTTTTTCATTTGCCAATGGGAGAGCTGGACTGCTGGTTTCTTGAGAAGCACTCAATACAAGCAAACGTTACTCCATCGAGAGGCATTGAGGATGATTAACTGCATGCTGTTCCGATGAGGAATGTTGTGAAAGAGTAACTGTCGCTCCCATGGGGTATTGAGAGATAATATCCATTCCTCCCTGCGGGACTAATGGGAAAGAGTAACGGTTACTCCATTTAGGTGTTCAGAAAGAGCAAGCATTGCTCCCGTGGAAGTATTGACAGAGAGCATTCATTCCTCCTTGTAAAGAGAAACTGTCGCTCCCCTGGGAGTATTGAAAAAGACTATCTTTTCCTCCCTCGGGAGTATTTGTAAGGAGCAGGTGTCCCTCCCATAGGAGTATTGACCAAGAGCATCCGTTCCTCCCTTTAGGAGTTTAGGAAAGGAGCAACGGCTGCTCTCTAGAGGAGTAATTGAAAAGAGTAACTGTCGCTCCTTTGGGGGTATTGAAGCAGACTATCTGTTCCTCCCTTCAGGAGTATTGGGAAAGAGTAACCGTCCCTCCCGTGGGAGTATAGAAAAAGACTATCCGTTACTCCTTTGAGGAGTATCGAGAAAGAGTAACCGTTGCTCCCGTGGGAGTTTTCACAAAGAGCATCCGTTGCTCCAGTCAGTTGCTCCCTGAAGGAGCAACTTCTACGGGGAGTAACGGTTCGTCCCGTCGCAGTTACACCCAAAAAGGAGTAATGGGTGTGGCAGGCTAGTTACTCCCCTAAAGGAGTAACCTAGACCCCCCCCCCATTTCCTCCTTTACTTTTTAGAGTGTAACATACCAACTAAGCCCAGCGTGCAGCCTCAGCCTGAATAAGGTTTCAGCTGTAAACTTAAGGGGACACTAAAGGCAAATAACAATTTATGTCAGAGTGAAAGCTCAATGTATGACAACGTCTAAAACGGCAATATTATCAACAGCAGTGCCCTACTTACCAAGAAATTAAGCTAAATGTATCACATGATGAGCGCCACGAGTGGGACATTTTGGAAATGATCCCGATGACGTACGAGAGTCTGCCTACAATTAATCACTAGTAATCAAACTAGCAGCAATAAAAAAGAACCTTCCGTGCATCAGAAAACGTAATAAAATGCTGTTTGTTCGTTTCCGTTTGATTCATGGAAAAAAGAACCTCTGTGGCGTTGCCATGGGGAACGGCGCGCGTGGTTCAAAGGTTCCGTTTTCGCCGAACGGTGTTCTCTGGCTGAACTGCGTTTCTCCCGGCACCCTGCTTCGCTCACGCGGTCGCGTCCTGCCGCGTGTGTTTTGCGCGCTCGTGAAAGTCGCTCTGACAGAAAGTTCGGCAAAATGCTGCATGCATGTGATGTTGCCGGATGCCCGAATGGTGCACGCCGCCAGTGCTCCAGCAAGGAAACCGACGTGTCTTTTCACTGGGTGCCGCGGAATGAACCCTTACGCTCGAAGTGGCTTAGTGTCATGCCATTGCGCCAGTGTGCTAAACAGTAAAAAACTCTGCGTGTGTGCTCGCTGCACTTTCGTACTGAGGATTACGAGACCAACCGCAACTTGGTCAAGGATTTCAATGTGCCCATCCGAGCAAGTCTTTGCCCCAGCGCCGTTCCATCGGTATTTCCCGAGTCCGAGAGTCAGCAGTTGTCTGTGTCCCACGACTTGCAACAACTTCTGCAGGACGACGACGCGGTGAGTTCAACATTTGCTCCTCTTGATAAAGGAAAGTGCAAGAGTGTGTATCGTAGTACGCAACGACGCCGGCACTACGAGCCCTCAGCAGCATACCGCGTTCATCGGGGCTGAAGTCGCTGAAATGGAGCCCAGCGTCGCGAGCCAATGTCTCGTTGTCAAGTTCTCCGTCCACATCCATTGCGGCGATTGCAACAAGCTTCGATGGCCGTTGTTGCTGCTGTGGGTCCCGCTACTTTCGCTCTGCTGCTACTAGTGTCGGCGGCCGCGCAGTAAAGGCGGGCAACGTTGGCCACGGCAGCAGTGACGTATTAAAGTCTGATTTCAGGCGGGTGATTTGAAGTGCGCTAACGCGATGCGGACCACTAAAACGTGATTTTATTTCAAAATAAGCACTTCCTTGGCATAAAAGTAGCACTACGAGGTTTCCGGACCGCTATTTCAACACTCAACGTCAACTTAATATTTGCCTTTAGTGTCTCTTTAGGAAACCTCTCACTGTTAACGTTTCTAACACAACACAAGCAAGCTCACTTATTCAGGATGTTTTCGAGCAATTAACTATATTTATCCCCAGGATCCTGTGTGTGGATTCTTGAGCATATATTGTGTAATGTCTTTTTCCACTTTGCCATTGACCACAGCTATATATATATATATATATATATATATATATATATATATATATATATATATATATATATATATATATATATATATATATATATATATAGCGGCGTCAAGAGTGCTGCTGGCAAAAGGGCAAAATAGTGAGAACCGCGAGGCAGCACGGCGCAATAGGCAAAGTAGTGACACCTATGCAGCTTTGCCAATCGTCGTGCATATAACCACTTTCGGTGTCGGCGCACTTCGTAGTGCATATAACATTGTTCTTTTTTTTTCTGTTTTTAACAGCGAAGCTGCTTTTGGTCAACCCTTCGCCGTCCATTGGCGTATTGAGGGCATGCCAGCAGCAGCTCTTGCAACGATGCTTGCGTTCCAGCGCAGCCGTGATAGCAATACGCGTTTTGGACGAGTGGGCGGGTGGAATGCGCCACAGCCGCACTGGAACGCTACAGTGGCGTTCCAGCGCGGCTGTGAATGCGCATATTTTCTCCCCGTGGCTTAACATACAGTGCCAAGCAGCAATGATACAACACAGAAAGGCACTTAGAAAAAGACTTGCACCACATAGAAATACCTAAAAATACTTGCAAAATGAAAACATAGAGAGGCAGAATGATACAGCACATAAATACTTAGAAAATACTTGCAAAACATATAAATACTTAGAAAGACTTGCAAAAAAAAAAGGCGAAAAGGGGGGAGAGCATCAGCTTCGCTCTTTCGACATCTTTCATGGAGTGGAGCTGGCTGCATTTTTTTTATAAGCATATGTGACGGTTAATTGGTGTATTTATGTGGGAGGTCATTAAGGGTAACTGACTGGATTCCAAGAGAGGGCAAACGCGTGAGGGGAAGACAGAAAATTAGGTGGGTAGATGAGATTAAGAAGTTTGTAGGTATAACGTGGCAACAGAAAGCACAGGACCGGGTTGATTGGCGGAACATGGGAGATGCCTTTGCCCTGCAGTGGGCGTAGACAGGCTGATGATGATGCTGATGATGATGATGATGTGACGGTTAGCTCGCTTGCCTGGTTGAGTGGAGCCTGGGACGATGGCTTTGTAGGGGGTCTCGACGCTCGGCATGTTCAGTAAAGAAAGGAGTGTGCGTCACTGTCTGCGCACCAGTTGCTGCTGGGTCGTTGCGCTCGATGCCTCAGACCGCGGAGCAAATCCAAAAGGAATGCTCATTGTTCGTCTTTACGCGTAACCAGAGAAGGTCTCTAGGCGCAACGCGAATCCGTGGGAGAGCGGCGCGCAGGAGGCACTGCTGCTGTCCGGCATTTGAATCGACTTCTCAATGGCGTCACTCTGTATCAGTATTGCCGATTAAAGGGGTCATGAACCACTTTTCCAAGTAATAATCTAATGACCTCAGTATCGGAGTTTACTGCCTCCCGAATCGATTGCCGCAAAAATTTCTCGAATCCGTCAAGAATGAGCGGAGTTACGGGGGTTTGGCGCACGCTCTCAGCGCTTTCTCTCTTTTCTCGTGCCGACGAGCGCACTGGAAGCTAGACAGGGAGGGATGGCACGAGGGTAAGAAGTTACGTCAGCGCGCGTCATGAAACGCATCGCTCTCCAGCTGTGATTCGCATGCGCGAGTGCGGCTACCGTGTAAATTTAGCAGACGGGGGAGTGCGGCGCGGGCAAGGGGCGGCACCCCGTGGCAAGAAGCGCATCTCATCCGGCTATCGGCCAATAAGCATGCTACATCTCTTGCGACGTAGACTGGCAGATCCGCGACGTCAACGTGCAAACGCCCCGCCCACCGACGAGAGTGAGAACCGGCCTCTGTTCGAAAAGAGGGCGCCTGAGGAAACCGCAACTTCGCGCTCCGCTTGTGGCCTTTACGCAGCGCGTACGACTGTAATATTTTGCGGAGCAGTCCATAGCCGTGTCAGCTTTCCACAGGATGTGTTTTTTCAACAAGCCCAAGGTGTGCTTCATGACCCCTTTAAGTATTTGAGTATTTGTCGACTCTTGCTGGACCAATTGCCACTCGCGCATGCGTGACTTAAAAATAAAATTTTGTATAGGCTGCTAGCAGAACGTATAGATGCATGATCTAGCGTTGGCTAGCGGTGCATTCTGCCCATCCGGCAATCCCCCACCCCACCCCCTACACACTTTGCAGTTTAGGTGTATGCTTTCTTACTGGACCTTTTCGTTTTCGTAATTTACTAAGTAATAATATTTCGCTCATTACCGCTTTCAGAAAAGCTTTTGAATAACATTGTGCTATAATTGTTCCTGAGAACAGCGTTTAACGATATTCCAGTTAGACCATTCCTAACAGCAGTGTATATCTTCTTCTTTAAATTAAACATTTATTTTCCTTTACTTCTTTTTTTTGTCTTCGCTTAGAGAATCAATTTTTACGTTGCACAAAAACATTCTTACACGGTTTTGAAATCAAGCCATTACCATTGCAACTCGTTAGTGTTTCCAAAGTTAAACAGCACGAAAGACGAAGACACAAGAAGACACGCAGGACCAGTACGGAACGACAGGACCAGAGCATGCACTCCATGGTCCTGTGTGTGCGTGTTTTCTTGTGTCTTCGTCTTTCATGCCGATTAACTTTGCAGATGCCGCACCAATTTGCCCAAGCCATAGCATTCGTCCACTGTATTTCCAGGGAGGCAGCGAACCCGAGTTCTCTTTGAGTGGCTATATCCAAACAGACGCGCTCAGCAAGGTGTGACACTCGACAGCTCATTCATTGTAAATAACTTGAAATGCGCAAAGGAACAATAAGGGTGCACTGCTGCAGCGAGCGCTACATAATTCTCTCTCTTCTCACACTGGGGCAGTTTTGTCGTGACTGTGTGCGCTCAGTTGACCCATTGTATCCCACGGCGAAATTCGAATCCAGTTGCGCAAGTAAATATATTTTTTTTGCATATATGCAATTACAACACATCACAAAGTGGGGATAAACCGAAAACCTGGAAAATTTAGCTTTAGTTCTAGAAGAAAACAAGTGTCCACATATGTGGGCGCTGGGAACACCATGGTTACAATGGGTCCACCATCCTTTTACATCGTACACGGGAACTTTGCTTGCCGACGGCTCTGTTTCAAAGCATTAATCATCATCACTACTTACCATAATCAACGCCTTCATCATCAGTTCAACGCGTTCATCATTAATATCATCATCAAACGTTCACGCGGCCGCTCGCTAACGGCTCTGATTCAACGCTTCCATCATCATCGCTCATTATCGCCGTCATCAAAGCGCTAATCCTCATGTTAAAACGCTTTCACCATCATTATCTTCTTTATTGGGATTCTGTCGCTTTCTTTATGAAGGACTATAGTGGCTGTGGATGCGCTGTAGATTTCTTCCATTATGTTTATATAGGCTTCGTCGATGCCTTGATTCCGCAGTGCCTGCATGACTGCTGATGTCTCCACCGAATCAAATGCCTTCTCGTAATCTATGAATGCTATGTATAGGGGTTGGTTGTATTCCGCGCATTTCTCTATCACCTGATTGATAGTATGAATATGGTCTATTGTTGAGAAGCCTGTACGAAATCCTGCCTGGTCCCTTGGTTGATTAAACTCTAATGTCGTATTAATTCTGTTAGCAATTACTTTTGTGAATAGCTTGTAGACAACGGACAGTAAGCTGATGGGCCTGTAAAAGAAGGGCGTACGACAGGGAGACACGATCTCTCCAATGTTATTTACCGCGTGTTTACAGGAGGTTTTCAGGGCCCTACATTGGGAAGAATTAGGGATAAGAGTTAATGGAGAGTATCTCAGTAACCTGCGATTCGGTGATGACATTGCATTGATGAGTAACGCGGGAGACGAATTACAGCTCATGATTACTGAACTGGATACGGAAAGTAGAAGAGTATAGGTCTGAAGATTAATATGCATAAAACTAAAGTAATGTGGAACAATCTTGGCAGAGAACAGCGCTTTGCGATAGGTGGCGAGACACTGGAAGTTGTAAAGGAGTACGTCTACTTAGGACAGGTAGTAACCGCGGAGTCGAACCATGAGAGTGAAATAACTAGAAGAATAAGGATGGGTTGGGGCTCATTCGGCAAGCATTATCAAATCATGAATGTAATCTACCACTATCCCTCGAGAGGAAGGTATATAACAGCTGCATCTTACCGGTACTTACCTACGGAGCAGAAACCTGGAGACTTACAAAGAGGGTTCAACTTAAATTGAGGACGACGCAGCGAGCGATGGAAAGGAAAATGATAGGTGTAACCTTAAGAGACAGGAAGAGAGCAGAGTGGGTCAGGGAACAAACGGGGGTTAAGGATATCATAGTTGAAATTAAGAAGAAGAAATGGATATGGGCCGGGCACGTGGCACGTCGGCAGGATAACCGGTGGTCATTAAGGGTAACTGACTGGATTCCAAGAGAGGGCAAACGCGTGAGGGGAAGACAGGAAATTAGGTGGGTAGATGAGATTAAGAAGTTTGTAGGTATAACGTGGCAACAGAAAGCACAGGACCGGGTTGATTGGCGGAACATGGGAGAGGCCTTTGCCCTGCAGTGGGCGTAGACAGGCTGATGATGATGATGATCATGATGATGATCATGATGATGATCATGATGATCATGATGACCATCATTATCACCATTCACGGCCCATTTGCTTGCCCACATGCTCTACTTCAACCAGGGGCGTAGCCAAGGGGGGGGGGGTTCAAACCCCCTCGAAAATTTTCAATTTTGCTTGCGTATATAGGCACGCACACATACAAACGCACGCACGAACATACATAAAGTATGGTTGAACCCCCCCCGAAAAAAATTTCTGGCTACGCCCCTGACTTCAACGTGTTCGTCATCGTCTTTATCGTCGTTGATCATCGTTACCAATGCGATGTTTTTATGAAATGCTGCAATAATGCGAACATTTCCAATCGATTTTAAGGCAATGCGTTGGCTAGCCTGATCCCATTTCAGTGATATGTTTTGTCCACATTGTGGACGCTGGCATACAAAGGGTTAACCCTTTGAGCGTCACCGCCTCGAAAATGGGAGAGATCATGTACATGCCGTCATAGGCGTGCGCCCAGGGGGGGCGGGGGGGGCGGAATCGCCTAAGAGGGGGGCGCAAAATCTGGCCCGTACATTGACTTAGTAGGGTGGGGGGGGGCGCTGCGATGAACCTTTGCCCCCCCCCCCCTGATGGGGAACCCTGGGCTCGCCTATGCATACCATTAGCAAAAAAAAAAAAAATACATGCTTTGCATCACCGCCGTACGCGGTCTGTATCAACTGGTCTAAAACCTGCAGTATGCGTAGGCTGTGAAAAAGGCTTGCTTTCTTTGTTTAACGCAGCACCTGGGGAGCTATGCAGGACGTCCCGAGTTTGGCGAAACTCGGAATCTCTCCGAGCTCTGGCGACACCCCCTTTTGACCGAACTAACAGTACGGAAAAGTCAAATCCGGCCTTCAGCGCGTGCCGCGTTCCATCGATTACGATGCAACGCGGTGTCACGTGGAGAGTCGTCGACAATGTTGGGGTATAGCGTCATCAAACCGGCGGCATTTTCTTTCATTTGCTCCGGCCGAGCGCCTTTCAACAGCGCGCGCCCGGTGCTGATCGCTGAGGCCACGTATAGTCTTTTGCATTTGGCAATATACCGCGATGTAACGCTACGGTTGTATAGTGAGCCATTTATCGATAATATGGCGGTGTTTTAACAACGGAGCTGTTTAAGCGCGAAGTTAGGCCGTGCAGAGTGAACAAAAAGTTTAATAATCATGATCGACCTCTACCTTCTAAGAGCGCGTTGCTCGGCTGGCGCGCGTCCTCTTCGTTCTCTTCATCTTTTAAGACTTTGCTCATTAAAGGGACATTAAAGATGAACAATGAATCGGTTTAGATCGATAAATTGTGCTCTGAGAACTCTAATGTCGTTAATTTCGCCATCATAGGTTTATTAATAGAGGAGAAAATAAGGTTCAACGTCTCATTTTTAAATTTCGCGCCGAAATCTCCCCGCGTGACGTCACGGATTGCAAAGTGTATTTATCGTATTATGGCGCCATTGGCTCAACAAAATTACCCCAAACTTGATATGCTAAGTTATAGCTAAGTCTACAGCCCCCTCAGAGGACAATGTACTTCATTTTTACCGATTAGGAACTACGTAGTCTCTAGTAGGCGCCGTGAAAATATGTGACGTCATGGCGAATGGTGCGGAAACTTCAAGGTGGCGTTGCCGCCCACATTTTGTTTTTGCGCGTTTTCTCGCTTACTAAGCGTCTTCTCAGAGGAAGCGTGATGTTTTAATATCGTGAAAGAGTACTTTGCTAATATGAGAAAAATCGTTTTGCTCTTTAGTGTCCCTTTAAGGTGAAGTAAGGTTGCTTGTTATTAAGACCTTTCTCATTAAGGACGTGCTAATTAGGACTTTGCTAACTAAGATATTGCTAATGAAAGGCTTGATAATTAAGGTCATACTAAGACCTTGCTAATCGCTATCATGCGAATTAAGATATTGCCAGTTAGTTTGTGACGCCATGCGCGTTTTTGTAGCCGTTTTTCTCAACGCTGCTTTCGCGCGCTTCGCAATGTCATCCTGTCATCATGACCGCCGTAGTGAGAGCTCGGAGCAAACTCGTTTCACGAGAAGCTCGGGCCATCCTGCATGGCACCCCTGCGGTCTCCAAAATTTTGCTCGCGACAAGCTGCAGCACGATTTAAAAAGCCCGCCTCTTAGGGAACAAAGCGCTACTTGACCAGAAGGTGCCGCTATCTCTTGACGTCCAGTCGAACCAATTTTTAGTTTTTTTTTTTTCCTTTTTTAGTCTGTGGCGTCGTGCCCCCTCCCACCCACCGAACTCATCTACAGTAGGCCGGGGAGGCATTAATAGCCCCCCCCCCCCCCTCCACGTACGCCTCTGGCTTATACCATATGTGGCGTTATCTTGCTGGTCCGGCCGCGCGCTTATGCTGCTTTTATCTACTTCCTGCCTTATCTATTGAAATGTTGCCGCGAGTTGCGTGGTTCTCTCAAGGGCGAGCCGCGCGAGCCATTATTTCGTTCACAGGTGAGCGCTCGCTAACAGACGACACCACCGCGCTTGCGAACTTTTTTTTTTCCCCTGCGTGCGTTGATTAATTAATTGTGTCTTGTTTAGTGACCTTGCAGGATTACCGCGAATTTCTCACTAGCTTGATTTTCCCAGCTGCAAATGCTAACTGAACATGCGCGCCAATGCGTTAATTTGCTCCGCACGTTTACGGCAGTTAATATAACCATGCAGTTGTATTAACTATATGACGTACGAGAGATTAATAAATATATAACTCGCGTCTACTATATACGTGAAAACAACAACAACTACTACTACTACAACAAGAACGCATTGGAGTTTACTTATGTTTGTAGAATAAGCGATATGTATGTATATATTTTCTAATGTCGCTTTTGTGAGCGTTGATAAAATTTCATTAAAAGCGCCTATCCCAAATTCTAGTCACTTTGAACGTTTCTTATGAGTATAACTATCAGTTTTGAAAAAGTCAACCATCGATCCTGGGGTTGCACAGTTCGAAATGCATGATGGCTTAAAAGGTTGTAAACACTGTCTAATTAATGCGCACATAGGATTTAAAATCATGTTTTGCTCAATTACGTAATAAGGAAGACAGGAAATGAGGCCGGAGGCAGTGCCACGTCTTAGACAAACGAGGCGTTTCTGTCGATAACGACAGCGATAGCCAGATGCGCGACGAGATTTGGAATTTCGTCTTCATTCACCTACTGCCGGAATCGAACAGTAAATTGGGCCATTCGATACGGCTCATTGGATGTCATGCTGTAAGTGATTTAAAAAAGAAAAACGAAATGAAAAAAAAAAAAAAAGTAGTGGAGGTGCGGGGTATCGATCCCCGTACCTCTCGCATGCTAAGCGAGCGCTCTACCATCTGAGCTACACCCCCGACGAGAATCGCTGTGCAAACTGTCTGCATATAAACATTTGAAGAAGACGTCTCCTATAAGTGTATATTACGACGGTCATGTGGAGGGTTCGCAAATTTGCATTTTAGTAATCCGCGGGAAATTTGAATACCGAACACTTCCGGTAGTCTAGCGACCTCGAAGAGTGCGGTACGGTGTCCTTGAACAGGAGTTTGGGTTCTGTATGGGCCGGGAGTTTTGTGGGCTAAAGGCCCATTCATTGTACTACGTGCGTACATACATTTGACGACCGTGGCGCGTGGGCACGAATCACCTGGAGGACGTTGCTCGCACAGGTTACACAGCTATCAAGGGCATGAACACACCATGGCGCAGGCGTCTCCACAATCTTTGCCGCAAGTACTCCCTTTTTACTGACCCAGTCCAGGAGGACAGTGAGAGAAAATGGGCAGTAAGAGTACGGAATAGAGTGCAGGAAGCCGAGACGTCGATGTGGCAGGCGGCTATGGAAAAGAAACCTAGCCTGGCCCTATACAGAGCCCACAAGACCACCATCTCCGCCGAACGATTATACGACAATAGTGTCGGCAGTGCGCTTCTGTTTGAGGCCCGTGCTGGAGCGCTCCGCACTCTGGTGTATCGGCGTCACTTCGACCCGTCGTTGGCTGACGGCACTGTACAGTGCAGGACATGCGGGAAGGACGAGGAGAGCATTGAACACCTGGTGCTTCACTGCGAATGTCTGTGTCCTCGTCAGACAGATGGCGCCACACTACCGGAGGCACTCGGCTTTGTGAAAGACTGTGGCGCACCGGATGGAGGCTGCAGCCGCGATACCAACGTGCACCCCCTGGCAGCGACAGCAATAACAAAAGCAAGGCTTCTACAGTGGTGGTCAGGGAGACAGTGAACAATTGTGATGTTCATGGACCTGGTGTGATTTTTCTTTCTCTTTTTTTAAATTTATCTGTTTTTCGTTCCGGTCAGGACACTAAAAGGTGCCCCCCCGGTATAAAGGGGAAGACCACAGACATCATCATCATCATCATCATGATCGCTAAGGTATTGCGACAACTGAAATTGCGCCAATTGAGCCCGAGGCAACACTGCAAAGAGCGCGCTCCGCTTTTGAGTATGAATAAAACCAAAATGGGAAGATCTTGACTGCAATATCTAGTGATTTTACTGCTTCACACAGGCACTGTAGTTTGCATGTAATTAGAGCGTCTAATATAGTCACGAACGCGGCCATGGAAGCGCAGGTTTCCTATTTACTCGGGTTAGGGCGACAAGTACTACGGCGCTGCCCTGAGGTGGAAAGGGGGGAGGGGGAGCGCTCCCTTTCTTCCCCCACTCCCCTTAATTCAAATTTTTGACCATTGCAATGACTAATTTGTTGTGTGCGCTTTCTTAAACTGACAGTTTGTACCAAACGACACTTCCCCTCCCCCTTCCTGGGGAAAATGGGAAAATTAATTACGCCTGCCTAAACCATGGTACAGAAGCAGTTTTGCAATCCGCCATCGTCGCATATATTACAGTGTTGTACATATGTGCTGCTGCCGCAATCTCACAAGCCGAACACCCTGACATCGTGACTAATAATTAATTTACAGTGTGGATGTGTGCATTGCGGAATGAAAACTATATTGTCCCTATAGATATTAAAGAATTTCACGCGAATTAGGTAAAGTGCGGTTTGAAACGCACTTTCTTTCCGGAATTAGTCCTGAGCGCGCTGTCTCGACACTTATGCTGCTATAGTCTCATGATTAATTCCTACTAAGTGAATGTCGGTAACCGAGAAAAGAAGCTGAGGACTTCCACAGTCTGGGTACGCAGCGCATTTGAGTTTAGAGCATGCGTACTCAGATCCCGCCGCCCATCTACACAAACGTTCCGAGACGATTGTTCATTGCACACACTAAAAGCGGCACAGATTCGATCGTCGACTCGACCGAATTCGATCGCCTTGACCCAGTTTCTCAATTCGATCGTCGCTGTTAATTTTCTTGCCTGTACAGATGAAACCATTCACAGAACACCGATTCCACATTTTCGCTAATGGAACTTTATTACGCAAGCAGAGGTCACAAAGAACAACAACAACAACAACAACAACAACAACAACACAGAGAAACCCCCGGTTTCAGACAGCCGATCACTTTTCACAAATACTACACGGTCGTGTCTACATGTCTGCCGTAACCGCGCGTCGCAGAGAGCGCGAGCCTGCAGCTGACCTCGACCGTTTGCGCCAGCTGACAAGTTTCCCACGATGCTTTCTCGGGGTTTCGATTGCACAAGCCGGTGAAAGACATCCATCAGACTGGAAAATTACAAGCGTAAATATACGCAGTCCAAGCACCGCGGTCGCCCTATGAAACTGGCGAGCTCTTCACAACTAGTTTATTTGACCGATGACTCCCTCTAATTAGGGGGAGGGGGGGAGGAAAGGACTCCAATAGTGATAGCGGCGGATATGCGAAACTATAAGATCTAATTAACTGCAATTAAGAATTAGAATTCGTTCCCACGTTGCGTAAGCTGCACATTGGTAAATGCGGAAATGATGTCCCCCTTGGCACGAAACCCGAGACTATAGCTCCGGGTTCAAGGTGTATCCCCTCAGACTTTCTCCAAGCTTTTACAATCATTTTCGTACGAACTGTCCAGCACGTAAACTCGAGGTATATATATATACTTCAGGACACATTCAATTTCGCACTTGTTACATGTACATTAATAAGAGAAACCAATTAGAAATGTTAAGTGGAGAGATTCACTTGAACGTTTCGAATAATATTGCATATGCTTCCGATTTGTGCCGCAACTACGATTTCTGAAGGGTAGATATTATTGTCTTGGGGTTCTCGAATTCACGTTTTTGTTTTAACAGCGAGGGATAATAATCACCGGCACACCTTGTATATATGAACACAAACGGCTTGGAAAGACACCTTAAGCACTTATATATTCGTTCTGTATAATTGTTATTCCTATGTAAGAGTATTACGCAAGTGTTACATATAAAAACTCTTATAAGTATATATTAAATTATTTCCTTCTTTGGAACATATATATTAAAATGAGATAGTCATGAGCCGTGTATACGTGTCGATACGAGTGACGCAGCTGTTTGGCTGCTTCAGTCGAGCTTATCCTTCATCCTATGACGCCGCGCGGGCTCGCAGCGCCCGATCCGGCCACTTCGTGTATCACATTCCTCTTCTATGACCCGTCAAAAGGAACACCCGCGAGACTTTTTGTTCCAGGTATCACGCAAGGCGCTTCGTCGGTGACGAGAACTTACTTCGTAAGCACATAAACACACATAAACTCGCACACCTGTGTTCAAATCTGTGTCACTTTCCACCACTTTCCACGGAATGTAAATAAAGTTCTCAAGGACGATAACCACAAATGGAGCAACGACATCTTGACGCTAATACTATACCACACATTTACTACCGCACGGTCAAAAAAGAAAGAAAAAAAAGGGAGAGGGGGTACGCGCATTCTTCACAGATCATTTATATTCTTGAATTCGCACGCGACAATGTGTGGCGGAACATCTGGACACGAGCGCTAGGCTAAAATGATCGAACTATAGCGAAACAAATACGTTACGGACGCACTACCACCTGAGTTAACGACGCTCACAATCGGTCCAAGAGAGACTAGACACGAAGTGGAAAGGAGGCAGAAATCGAGACTGCATGGTCATCGCAGCAGCGACGTTGCCAGCAGCTTGCGGCGCTCGGCCAGCTCGGCCGCGTCGCGACGAGCCGCGTGACGTATAGGGTGAATCGAACGCAGAGATACCGTATGTTTACCGGCATTCCAGAGTAACAGGTGAATTAAGGGGCCGCGTACGAAACATTACGGTAGCAGATTCGGCCCACAGCACCATTTACTCCTGGAGCTGGAGTGCTTTCAGGCAACGCTCGACGTGCTCGTCTAAGCCCGGTTTGCCCGGGGCACGAAGCAGCACGTTCCAGCGCGCGTCTTGGAAACGTGACGGCAGCACTGAGGACTGAACGCGCAGCTGTTCGGCGCTCAACGCTCGATCCGGCTCGGCCTTGCGGAAGAAGAGCACCTTCTTCACCGGGTCATCTTCGCCGCAGCCCCAGTGGATGTTGACCAGATCGACGACGAGGTCTTCCACCTTTGGCTTGACGTCCTCCGGAAGCGCCGCCATAATGGCCTCGCGCAGCGTCTCCTCGCTGCTACCGACCCCTCCGTCGTCGCTCTTGGGGACGCTGCCTAGGAAGCGGTACAGCGGACAGGGCTTGCGCGACCGGGTCTCGAGCGCCCTCCACAGCTGCTGCGCTCGTAGCACCTCGGGCTGCTGCTTGGCGTCGGCGCGGCGCACGGAGAGCTCAACCCAGGCGTCGGTTAGCGCGACGAAGGCTTCGACCTGCTGTGGGCTGGCGTCCGGCTGTCCGGCCTCGTGCGTCGTCCACCACAGTCGCAGACGTCCGCCGCCGTTGGCCGACGCCACCTTTTCGTCCGCCAGCTGCAGAGAGTCGCAGATCATGGCTTCGAATATGCTGATCATCTGGTGGTGGTACACGTTGTTGTGCAAAGTGCTGCGCATGCGGAACATCTCGTACACGTTGTTGAGCTCCTTGTCGCGGAACGCGATGTGCGTGAAGCCCTCGTGCTCGACGACGCGCGCGCTGCCCACGAGCCGCTGGAACTGGAAGCCACAGGCCAGACCGACGGCGTGGCAGTCGCGCAAGTAGTAGTCCCACTTGTCCACGTCCAGTCCGGAGTCGCGGTTGTTGACCACTTGGAAGAGAAACCATCGGGAAGGTTCGACGCCATTTGTGTCACCCAGTATGAGTCCCTGCACGAACTTGACGTCGTCTGCTGTCAGGCCTTGACCGGGCCATTTCGCCTCCCACGCGCTGAACGTCCGGTCCAGTCCGTTCACATCGATCAAGTGCGCGAGAATCTTGCAAGACATGGCCTCGTGCGTCCATCGAGGTTTCAGGCCTCTGTCACGAGCGCCGCGCCGGTAGAAATGCTCCCAGAAGTGCGAGAATGGGCCGTGTCCGAGGTCGTGGCACAGGCCAGCCAATTCGAGGCACAGCAATTCCTTGTCGCTGAGCTTTAGCTCAGGCTGACAATCGCGCAGATGCGCGCCCAACACTCGAGCCAGATGAGCCGTGCCGAGGCTGTGCTCAAAGCGACTGTTCGAGGCGCCCGGGTAAAGGTAGGCTACGTGCCCCAGCTGGCGAATGTGCCGCAGTCTTTGGAACTCGGGTGTGTCGATCACGGCTACGGACACCGGGTGCAACGAGATTTGGCCATGCACGGGATCCCAGAACACCTTCCGCGGAGGCAGCACGTCGGCGCGCAGGTCCGGAGTCACCGAGTCGTCCGTAGTCGCGTCGGAGCGCTCGCGACTTTCACTGCCGTCTGTGTTGCCCATCGCTTGTACTGGTTTTCGATTTAAACAAATTCAGGCTCGTTCTTGCCGAAGGACGGTTAGACGCGGCGATCGCTACCGCTGTGCTCGTTAAGAAATGCCGGACTTACAGAGCAGCAGAAAGCTGAACAGTCAGGAGAAGCAAAGCAGCTGCGATTTCGAAACAGCGTAGCAGCGCGAGTATGCCGGCCGTCTCTCCGTCTGCGACGAGCTTCTGCAGACAGATGGAGGAATAATAGCACTTCTCCTTTTAAGTCTTTCCGCGGTAGGTAGATGAATGCGCTGCGTCCTGTCCTCGAAGAGGCACGGAAGAGTATTGTAAGCCAGCGCCATCTAGGCATGATCTAAAAAAGCTCTTTCAACTTTCAAAAACGGACGCTAGGAGCACAGCGGTAAGGAGCGCGGCGGTGAATTCAAACTACAATTCAAACCATTACGATACCGAAGGACAGATCTCATAAAGCGAAACTGGCCTAAATAATATAATTGACATGACATTAGTAATTCAGTATAACTCCGTAATAGACTTCAGAAGAAATTCGGGAAGATTTCGATTGTATTTATGTTAAAGGCTCCCTCACCCGCAGACAATGAACTGTGTGCTGACGTCGAGGAAATGCATTTGCCGCAAGGCTTCTTCTTTAATTATGTTTTGATACAAATGTTGTGCATAAAGAGAGTATATGGACTCCACACATATGCTACAAAACTGTGCCGTTTGTCTTCTAAGAGAGAAGGCATAGGTGCGACGGTGTGTCTGTATGTGTGTTGAGGGAGGGGGGGGGGGGAGTGGAGGCGACGAGCGTATCATCGAACGATCGGTGTTGTGAGCCGCCTCTCGAAAACACACACATACACCAATGGAAGAAAAAGAAATCGGTTGGCGTAATAAAACAGCAGCGAAATCAACAATAACGAAAAAATAAAGGCGTAGGGGGAGGAAAGGCTAATATCTGTTCTGCTTTATGTAGTCGTAGGGGGAGGAGAGGCTAATATCTGCTCTGCTTTATGTAGTCGGCGTCAGATTAATTTTTCACCACCGTAGGCTTGCGCAGGGGGAGGGGGGGGCACCCCCCCTAGTAAACTAAGAAGGGGGGGGGGGGGCAATGTCGCCAGAATTAAAAAGAAACCGATGGCTTTTGTGGACTCAAATGTTATTTAGGAGCATTTTTTTCAATCGTGCGGAAATAATTGTTTACTTTAACTAATAACGTAACTTTACTTGAATCACTGAATAATTTGTCGACGTTTGGGAACTTCGCAATCACTGGCGTGCGCATGCATTATTTTGATTGTCACGCGTTTTTCTTTTTATTTTTTTTTATTTCGAGGACTCTATCTTCGTCTAAAGAAAAAAAATCGACCAATGGACACGTCTTAGTGCTCACAAAACGGCCAGTGCCGTTATCTGAGCACTCAGACGAGATCATCCGGGCAACTTTGCTAGAACGAAATGAGCTCAGAAAACGGCCAGCGCCGTTATCTGAGCACTCAGACGAGATCATCCGGGCAACTTTGCTAGAACGAAATGAGAACATCCGGGCACCATTGGCGTAGGCAGAAATTTTTTTCGGGGGGGGGGGGAGGGGAGGGGCACGCCCTTGATCTGACTTGGGGTCCGGCTAGGTAAGTGTGGTCGAGTGTCATTTTGTGCTATGTATACCATGGCAGAAAAAAAATTCGGGGGGGGGGGGGGTGCACACCGGGATACGCCCCTGGATACGCCCCTGCCGGGCACACCATCAAAAGTTTAGGAACACGTGGTCTCTGGCCCTCAACTCTTTGTACAGGACCACATCATTACTTACGCTAGTTACTGCCTAAGGAAACTGCACAAAATAGTTGTTCCGAGTAATGTTTGTTCGCAACATCACTGAAGTTGTAACTTCTAGTATCCTGAATATTTATTTGTCATTTCCAATGGCGATGTTCCAAAGGCAGATTGGGGCAACACACACTTGAGTGTCATCTTTTGGCACTGAGAAAGGGTTACCTGTGCTTTTTTTGACGCAAGCGGTCCGTCGGCGCGGGTTTTGCGCCGCCTCCTTCGAGATGGTGACACGCTGCGTGACCATGCCGGCAGCGTCCGGCGCGGCGCGGATGGTGTTTGGCCGAGAAGAGACTTGCAACGAGGTACAGTTCAAAGCAGATTCATTACGGCTCAGTAAGTTACAGACCTGCGTCGCGTCGAGACCGGATATTAGGTTGTTATCCAACCAGTCTGCTTTTTTGTAGCCATTTCATGCTTACATCTGCTCTCGATTGCGGGAGGGCCAGCCATTTTTTCAAGCTGACCGTAATGTCTGGTACTTCTAGTTTAGACGTGCGCGGCACCGCTGCACCCCTTTGCCGACAACACACGGCGCGCCACGTGGCCTCCGAGATCGTCTACCGGCGTGCCGTTCATGAAATCAACCAATATGTGCTGCGCACGCTTGCTGCGTAGATGGGCCTGCTCGCTGCGTAACTGATACGACATCGCGAAATACAGAGCGAGCGATTCCTGGTTGTTTCTGACACGGCATTGTAAATTTCCTGCCGTCATGCAGTGCTATGATATTTGGCTCACATGTTCACAAAAGCTTAATACATTTTCATATGTTCAGAAAGTATTGCGGAATGATTTTAAAGAACTCCAGACGACCAACATTATTCCGAAGAATAATGTCCCCCTCTACGGTGTTTCTGAAACTCCGTATATGCTGTATTGGGACGTTAAATTTTTGGAATTTAATTAGTTCCATCTGTGCATGAACGTCGAAAAGCACGATTTTTTTGGAGACCCAACCACTTGCCAGCATCGAGATGCGAAAATGGGGAGGTTTGGTCGATTAGCAACATGGTAACGAGGGAACCAAATTCTTAAAGGGGCCCTGCAACACTTTTTGAGCATGGTCAGAAATCGCTGCCGATCGGTAGTCGAGGCTCCGGAGAACATGTGAGCCAAACATTATAGCGCAGCACGCGGCCTGGAATTTACAAATAATTTTCTAAGTCAGCTATAAATCTCTCGCTCTTGTTACGATCGGCCCCTGCGCCGAGAAGGAAGCGGCGTCTCCTGTTCTTCGAACAAGGCGCCGAAGGGCTGCTTGCCTGCTGACGGCCGTTGACGCGAGGCGCCGTGCAGTCTGACATACCAAGGTTCGACGAGTCAACCGTAATGGTTTCCTGTCGCGACTTCTTCCTTGATGAGACAGCGGCGTCAGCGTGGATGACAACCAGTCCCGCTAATTGAGCGGTGAGGTGCCTCAGAGCGGCGGACCTTTTGTTGCACCCGGCGGTCCGAGCGTGTGACCCATCGCCATACGGCCTTCACATGGCAAGGAAGAACGCCTTGGTGCCACAGGTGCAGGGTGCTGTGGCCACGCCCCAGTCGAGGACTTTGACCTGGGCGGGTGCGGGTGGCACCCTCATTAGTGCTGTGTGTGACGCGATTGGACCGTCCCAACTTGGAGCAATTCCCCCTTCTAGGGATCTGGGGAAAAGAGACCTTTTAAAATGGGCCCCCGCGGGCTCATTCGACGCGAAATCATGATGTAGCACGCAATCGACATGTAGGACGAAATGTTCATCATGTAAGGAAATGCTCGCCATGTAAATAATATAAAACAAAACACGCTAAGTTTCCCTTCATGCTGCCTCTACATCTTCGTCCCGAGTCTCTGGTGCCTGCAAAGGCCGGTCGCAACACTCTTCTCTCGACAAATGATGCCATAATCCAAAATGGCCGCGTCATAAACACAAAATCCACGGCCATTGGCTGATTTGAGCATCGTGAGCCGCATATATAGTTACCGCGGCCGCCGCGGGATGCCGCATCGTGCCCGCGCTGCATAAAATCACTGGAACGGGAAAAGTACCGCGACCGTCCTGCCCGCCGCCATATTTGGTCCAGCGCAGCCGAAGCTGCGGTGGCGCGATGTTGATTTCACGCGGAGTAACGCATGTTTTACGCATTGTGTGCGCTTTTGCAGCCCCGAATGAAGCGTACCATTGTTCGCTAAGTGATTAGGAAAAAAATAGCGGCAGTTTTCACTTGCCTACACGCGCACGCACGCGTACTAACCCGATAAAGAAATGCGAACAGCGCGGCATTTATGCACTCGGCTCAGGGGCGTAGCCAGAAATTTTTTTCGGGGGGGGGGGGGGGGGTTCAACCATACTTTATGTATGTTCGTGCGTGCGTTTGTATGTGTGCGTGCCTATATACGCAAGCAAAACTGAAAAATTTCGGGGGGGGGGGGTTTGAACCCCCCCAACCCCCCCCTTGGCTACGCCCCTGACTCGGCTGTCAGCATTTATTAACTGCGAATCATTTCTTAGCGAACTTCTTCGATTTTGAACGTAGTATCTATCTATCTATCTATCTATCTATCTATCTATCTATCTATCTATCTATCTATCTATCTATCTATCTATCTATCTATCTATCTATCTATCTATCTATCTATCTATCTATCTATCTATCTATCTATCTAGCCGCCAACGACTATGTGCTCTCCTGGCCGTTTCGTTATTGGGATGTATACCAAATTTAGTATGGGATAACATGACTGTATGATGAATATAAACTACAGGTGGTAACATGAAAATAATGACATGTACGCCATGTACGGCATGATATACATGCCACGCTCATGGTGCGCTTGCGGCCACTTCGCTAGCTTGATACACACCAAAATTGATATGGCGTGACAAGAGTTTATGACGAACATGTTACTCGTCATAACGCGCAAATCATGGCAGGCATGTCATGTAAAACATTATTTACATGACGTGGTCTCGGGGCGCTCACGGTTGTTTAGTGAAATGCATATATACCAAAATTGATATGACGAGATATTTCTAAATGACGAACGTTAGTGACATGTGGTAACATGAAAATCATGACTTGCATGTCATGTACAGCATCACTTACTTGCCATGCTCATGGTGCGCTCGCGGCCGGTTCGGTAGCTTAATATACACCAAAAATTGGTATAGCGCGAGTGACTGTATGACGAACATGAATGAAACGTGGTAACATGACAACCATGGCATGCATGACGTACGGCATGGTTTACGTTACGCTGTCTTTGTGCGCTTCGGGCCGTTTTAATAACTGGATGTATACCAAACTTGGTATGGCATGACATCGGTGCGCGACGAACATGAATTACAGGTCATGCGTTGTATATACCAGATTCTGCATACATGCATGCATGACAAACATGCGATATATAGTGAACTCGATGTCATAACATGAATGTCTTCATCTGCCTCAAAGACGAACAAGGCGATATATGCAGCTCATTGCTGGCTACTTCGCATTAGACTGATTCCCACAATGCGTGGGATCTGCCGGATTGACACAAAAGGCACAATTATACAGTCACGTCACGCGCTTCCAATCTTGGTGCATATCAAGCCAGCGAACCGGCCGCGGGTGCACCATGAGCATGGTATGTAAATCATGCCTTGCATGACATGCGTGCCATTATTTCATGTTATCACCTGGTATTTATGTTCGTCATACAGTCACGTCACGCAATACCGATTTTGGTGCATATATCATGCCAGCGAACCGGCCTCGAGGGCACCATGAGCATGGCATGTAAATGATGCCTTACATTACATGCGTGCCATTATTTTCATGGTACACATTGTTGTTTATGATCGTCATACAGTCACGCCACGCAATACCAATCTGTAGCAGTCAGGTTTCATGGCGCACTGATATATGTGAGCTCAAAGGCGTGAATTTTACGCCAAACATAATTAAAAGCTGCCCGGCAATGTTATTGTGCATGAACCTTCTGCGGCAACCACGCGAAACAAGCTGCACTAGTGCAGCAGAGGCGCCAACATTACCCGAAATAACATTTGCGGATTCTCAATGAAACGCTTGCCTCAGAAAGGCGGGTATCAGTCATGGGAACAAATTTTTCGCGCCGTATTCTGTGCAGCCACACATCCCGTCGCATGGCAACCTTTTTCGCGCTCGGAATAGCAAAAACGGTTTTGCCCGTTTCCCGCCGGTTGCTGCACCCAAAAGCGCAGCACCCAGGCCTTCTTCGATGCATCAACGAGCTTGCGATGAAGTGTCAAAACGATACGGGATGTCGTAATGTTCGTGCACGCTTTTCTGAAGCTATAAAAACAATCTCCCTTCAAAGCGCCGTGCGTCGGCGGCCGGGAGACACTGGCGAGGCGAGCCGCCGAACGGGCGCGGCGGCGAAGAGAAAAAGAACGCGGTACTTTTCCCGTTCCAGTGACTTTAGCGCTGCACTCTATAGTGCTAAATTAAACACAGTATAGAATTACACTAGCGTACTCGCGATCACACTCAAAGTAAGCCGCGTGCTCAAAGGAAAAAAAAAGATGGACATAGTTGTCCATTTTTGGAGTTGTCCATTTTTGGAAAAAGCCGGAACTATCCCGGCTTGTTTCGAAGCATGGCGTCGCGCAAAAAACGTAGTTTGATGGCCTCGCCAATGCGCCTACAAATCGCCGAATGGGCTCATTTTTAAAGGAAACTTTCCGCTACATGGCATTTATGTAGTGTTTTTTCCCGCAGCAGTTGCGAGTAAGAACGGATTGCTTAATATGCAGAAAAGTAGAAACAATAGACCACATGTTCCTCGACTGCTGGGACGCTGTGTTTTTATGGGACGTACTGCAGCGTACCATCAAAAAAGATTTCCCCTTAGACCCCTCTGGAATTCGATATCTCTCTTTTGAAAGTGATGACGGGACACCGTTTGATCTAATAATGTTGATTACACTCCACAGCATATGGAAATGCAGGATGGCCATACGGCACGCTGATGTGGACGCCCATCCGGCGCGTCAATACTTCAAAGATAGCGTAACCCGTTTTGTTGAAGAACAAAAACTTCTTGAATATGTTCCCGATTGGTTAGATCGTGTAGAGCTTCTTTTACAAATGAAGGAGGTTTAGAGCGTCCTCATTAGTCCCTGTATGGCCTCTCCCTTTTTTTCTGTCGATCCCTCTCCCTTTTTACGCAACCAGTGTTTGTATTGTAAATAGCGTTTCTTCTTGTGTTTGTTTGTTTATTGTCAAAAGCAGGCAAAAAAGAAAAAAAGAAACGTCGTGGCTTTGTGGTAGGACACCTGCTTGCCACCTAAACGGCCCGGGTTCGATCCTCAATGAGACCGAAGTTTTTTATTGATTATTTTATTTGCATCTTTCTTGATTTTTCTGTCACGGACGATTTTTCTCTCACAAGCGACGTAGCGACGCCGACACCGACGGCGGCATTTCTGCGAAACGAGCTCTCTAACGCTATCGCGTTAAAAGTGCAAAAGGTCATGACACGTGCTGACGAACACACGTAGCTTTTTGCCCCTTTGATGTCCCCCCACTCCGCAGATTTCAGCGTGCTCGCTGGTACGAAAGGGGAGAGAAAGCGCTTAACACTTTCGTTACAGCACCTATTCCCATCGTTAGTATGCTAACGATGACTTCAAGTTCAAATTTTGGCCCCCTCTGAGTGCTTCTGGACAGCTCACTCCCTCAAAAGGGTAAAAGAGGAAGTACTTCATCAGTTTCGCATCTGAGTTTCTTTTTTCTGTCGCGGGGAAATTTTTACAGCTCCTTCGAAAGTCGGGGAGGTGAGCGCTCGTGCTTTCGGTTATGGCCTCGACATCGCTCGCGGGTGCTCCAGGAAAACGGCGACTTGCTACGGATTCCGATGAATCTGAGCGTCAATCCCTGGGTGATGGTAGCAGCAAAGACACGGAAGACGACTTAGATTCTTCAGACTTCAGTACGGACGGCAGAAGCGTAACCAGAAATTTTTTTCGGGGGGGGGGGGGGTTCAACCATCCTTTTTGTATGTTCGTGCGTGCGTTTGTATGTGTGCGCGTACATATGCACAAGCAAAATCGACAAATTTCGGGGGGGGGGGGGCGGTTCAACCCCCCCCCCCCCCCAGCACCCCCTGGCTACGCCCCCGACGGACGGTGATAGTGCTTCAAACCGTTCAGCAAGATCCGCATATGGTATATCCGCCGGTAAGTTTCGCTCTCCCCTAGGGATGTTTTATTGCTATCGCGCGTTGAAGTAAACGTATCCAGTGCGTACCGAAGGTCACAGCTCTTATCTGCAAGGTGTCAACTTTGTTTGGCCGGGAGCATTTGGCGCCGGCTGCATAAAGAGGGGAGCTTTCTCCGCGAAGACTGCGAGGAGTGGACGTGACCTAGCGCTCCGGAGTGCCGCGCGGCGGCTTCTTCGGGTTGTTTTTTACCGCAGAAGTTATCAGAGAGATATGCAACCACACAAATAAGTACGCGTGGATTTACATTTTCAAAAAACCAACGCACAGTTAGAGGGACGGATTCCGGAAGGAGGTCACTGAGGAGGAGATGCGCAAGTTCGTTAGACTTCTGGTGTACACGGGAATCGTCCAAGTCCCGCGCCTGCATTGCTATTGGAGTCGACGACACATATTGCCAGGCCTTCATCCACTATCAGTGATGCCACGGAAAGGTTGAAGACGTTGCTTGCCTTCTTGAGTGTCTCTGATCTAGAGAAGGCCGCCGTCGTGTTCCACGGGAAGTTTCACCGCGTGTCTTCTCTACCGTGCAACACATGAACGATTCATCCGCGCTATTTTTTTCAACCGCGTGGGAACCTTTCCGTGGATGAGAACATGGTGAAATCATAAGGTCAGCCTGGCAGTAGATGAGGGACAAAGAGGTCAAATGAGGATTGTGAGTTTTGGCAGATTCGGAAACGGGGTACAGTGTTCATACCAACGCATACACGTGAATTGCGCCTTAGGGTACCCAGCACCAACCACAAAAAATTGAAAAATACCAGAACTGCTACGAGGAAAGAAAAATTGAGCAAAAAATTATTTATGCAAAACATGTGCGAGCGTCGAGAAACTTCGCGCTGTGGCATGAGAGGCACTAGTGCTTATATCTTTGTATGTATGTAAATAACTTTTGTACTTACGGAGCTTATATTTGCAGTATTATTCTATTAGGGCCTCATGTACAAAACTTTTATTTCGAATTTTTAAAAATATTTACCCTGCGCAGAGTAGCACTCATGTTTTTATGAATTTTTTTCTTCTTGCAACATTTTCCTTTGTTTTGATAATTTCTGATAGTGTTGAAAATAAATCTGTTGTTCATAATTAATACTATTAGAAAGAACAATTCTTCCTCTATCATTTGACACCCTACACTTTGGCATCAATTATTTCTGCGGCTGGAAAAAAATATTTCCTGGACTACCCAAAAACAGCCGATTTTTTTCGGGGTCACGTGAGTGTTAAAGCGTGCGGCAATCCCTATAACTCCGCTCGTACTTGACGGAATCTGAAACTTTTTGCGGCAGTCGATTCGTGAGGCCTTTAACTTCTTTGATGAAGTCAGTCAACGATTGCTTGGAAAAGTGTTGCAGGGCCCCTTCAAGATGAATGACTAGCAAGGGAAGGGAAGGGATGTCGAGGGTGAACGTGAATTAGGCGGTGTGATTATGTGGTAAAATTTACAGGCATAACGCGGGAGTGCTGTTTCTTGGGATGGTTGAAGGTACACAGTGGGTTTTCTGCGCACCGATTGTGTCCTTGTCTTCAAACGCAACCAATCACCAGTACAACGTGAGAATCAGCTAGCGCGACCGAGGGGCCATTCAGGATCGCTGGTTGAGGCCTTGGTACTGCAGAGGACGTAATAATAGACTGATGACGACGACGTCGACGATGATGATGGTACCATTCTTCGAAAAGCGAGAAAGAACGAAGTATCGTAAACCCGCGCGGTTATAACGCATTGACCGCTGCTTCTTTTATTACTATTGTTTTTTATGTAGCATTTCAAAACGCGATCGGAGTGACAAACTGAATGTCAATCCGACGCCCGTTGTTCAAAACCGTGATATGGCAACCCGGTACGTCCGTACCTACGTGCGCAGGGCGAACCATTGTAGGTGTGCACGACACCTCTCATGATATACTATACCGGTTGGCAACGGGTGGCGTGACTTTCTTTTGTCCCTCTTTCTGATTTCCACCTTGTCATATCAGCCGTTGCAGGACGCAGGAAGAAAGTGTCTATTGCGCGGCTCATGTGTGATCGACGCATGCGCACTCTGAACGACATTTCGCTTGACGACAGCGTCGCGAAGGTATACGGGTAACATTGTGCGCTAGCACGGGAACTGGATAAAGGAGTAGGGAGAGCGGATGCAACATCTGACCACCCCTGGAAAAAAAAGAAAGGAAAAAAGAAAGGAAACTCGCGATCATTGATGTAGGCGGGCCCGCATGTGAATCTTTGGTAAAGCTAAAAAAAATCCTGTAAAATCTCGTAATTTAGTATATCTAAGTATAGCATATCGGTTTCAAGCCCGTCTTCACAAGCGTAACTTGCTTACATTGCTCACCGGACTCCACTTCAGAGTAGTGGGAGTGGTTATTGTTAGGAAAGCGCGCCTTGATTCAAATTTCGTCACTCCCTCGTTATGGGAAGTTTCGGTCTGACGTAACAGGGCGGCTGCGTTTCCTGCGCGCCGGGCACGCACAGTTTCGATATCGCCATTGAAATTCGATGATGAATATCTCAAACTATGCGCAACTTTTGTGATTTCTAGAAAAATGGGTATGCCATAAGTTGTGAAGCTCTGCAACTTTACTATATAAACAACTGCCCTGAAGACATTAATTAAAAAAGTTAATTAACGACTTTTTGTTAAGTAGTCACTTTAGCTGCGGCAAAGTTTTTCCGCCTCGACGTAGAGTTCGCGTGCAAAGACGACAGGAGCCTTACTGTCATAACATTTTACAATAAATATGCATATTGTCTTTAAAAAAATACCCTATGTTAAAGGGCGCTGCGGAAAGAAAGTGCTACCGGCCAGTGTTGCGGAGTTGCCTCCGCAATTTTAATGACTCCGGAATAATTCCACATTTTCGCGACCGCGAAATGGAATGGGGATAACGCTTGGAGGAATGGAATGGGAATGGAATGAAGCACCTTTTGCACGGAATGGAATGGAAATATATAATTACGTCTTTTTCCGAAAATAGAGCACGTTTTCGTCTACGCGCTGTTTTTCAAACTTCAAACATTAGTAAGTCACAGACTCGAATTTAACAATTTAACAACAAGACATTGCATACCTGCGCACAGGCGAACACAGAGAGTTCTTCTCACCTCATCCATGCTTGCGAGGCGCGCCTAACAAGCGTGAGTGCTGACGAGCAGTGCGGCCCAGCGTTCCGTACTCGATGCAAAGGCACAAGGTGTCCTAGCAGTGCACTGTTCCAACTAATACTAGCAGATCTAGAGGGTTTTGTTCCCCATTAACCATATTCACGACCTCTCCAGAGGCGTGGCGAAACTGCTTGGTCTTCTTGAACACTACTTTTGTCAGCATAAAAATACGCTATATCGTCATTTTAGCGTTAGCACATTTAAGCCTAAACAATAATAAAACATCACCATTCGTTCAAAGATGAGAACTGCCCCTACGGGAATTAGTCGGGTGATTGTACTCCACGTGATATGCCACCAAGCTGCTACCCCTCCACCTTGGTAACGTGTTTTGCGTACTTTTGCAGTTCTTAATGCACCTGTTGACATCAGTTTTACAGTATAGTTGTGTAGTAGTTCAGCTCGATTACTCCAAGCGGTGGACATTACTTGCGTGAGAGATCCAAATAGATAATTAGCTGAATAGAAAAATACTAATTAGCCTTTAAAATTACGTAATATGTACTTTGAATCAATTAATGTGTACTTATGTTCTGTAAAGTAAATAATTTTTAAAATTAAATACTTTACAGAGCGTATTGCAATTTGCAAATCGCAGCCGGCGAGTTCGCAACGTGTATCCACATGGAACAAATTTTGAGGGTGAAAACAGCACGCAGAAGTTTATTCCCAAAGTGTGCGACAAAACACAAAAGCGTTCCAGTTAGTTTCGCGCTTCAATGCTCAAAGCGGCATTTTGGGGCGAAAGGGGACAAAGAGTAACCGGAACAACAGCGCATCTTTGCCGTAAGTTTTATGGCTCACTTATCAATACTCACGCCGCCCTCATATTAAAATCCAAGTGGATGTGTCTTCCAAATTCGGCGGCTACAATTCGTCAATCGTTATAGGTATCGTAAAGTAATTAATAAAGTAACGCAAAGCTAGTTACTTTTGGTTATTTAGCCAATTATGCCTTTCGAATTTTCGTGCAAGCAATGCCCCCCCCCCCCCACATACACGAATTAATCGAAATATATATAACAGCTTTTGTGTAAAATATATTCGATGTGTATACGCGTGAAGAAAACCACTGCTTATACTGATGTGCTATATTTGTTAAATTAAAATATTAATTAGCTGCACCAATTTGTGGTTCCGCTTTGTGTCTTGTGTCGATGTATACTCTAGGCTTTTTTTTTGCAAATTTTTACGCGCGAACTAACGCGTACACGTAACGAATTTGTAACACATATTTTTTTTAATTTCATCAACGATGCCCTACAGATACTCGCATCCACCAGTTACACGGATCATAGAGGAATACATTGCTCTGTGGCTGGAGCTCGTTATGTAGACCATATATACTATACGGCAGGGGCGTAGCCAAGGGGTTGGGGGCGTTCAACCCCCCTTCCCCCGAATTTTTTCAGTTTTGCTTGCGTATATATACACGCACACATACAAACGCGTGCACGAAAATACATCAAGTATGTTTGAACACCACCTCCCCCCCCCCCAAAAAAAAAAAAAAAATTTCTGGCTACGCCCCTGCTATACGGTCTATGCGACGCGCACTGCTGCTCGTTATGCGAGCCCAGTCCTCCATTGTATCCTTCGATCCTGCCACGTGCAGGAGAGCGCTGCGTAGTACATGTAGCGTGGCACGTATCGATTTTCTATCCGCTGGTAGCATGGCTGTGGACTAAGACGCATCGGGGGCGCCTATACACAGTGCACACAGTGCAATAGAACGGTCAGCTGCAGTGTCGATAGAATCAATATTAAAAAAAAAAAGTGGCAGATCGTATAGACGAATTTGATCAAATCTACAGGCTCTCGACGCCGACCATGTAGCGGGGTCATGCTTTGGCCCCCAAACTCTCTTTCTTTTTATAATAAATGTTTTTCACCACCATCTGGCCATTGCGTTCACAGTCGCTATTCGGAGCGTTTTCTGATGAACATTGTACTTCAAGAGCATTCGCCGTTATAGATTGAAATATGGCCAACACAGGTGAAATTCTCGCCAATTCCCTGTTAACCTTTTCCTGCTCGGAACCGGGGGTCGTCGCCTGTATCGCTTGAACACTGTCTGTTTAAAGACGGTTTAGCAGCGTGTGCGCTTTGGAAGAAAAGCGCTCTTACAAACTTGTCCTTTGCACGCTCGTAGTAACAACGCGCAAGGACTGTATACATACACGACCACATCAATGACCTGTAAAGAACGAGACGTTGAGCACGGTTAACGCGCCCAACGTGGTGCATGCAGCATCTCGAAGCCCCATGAAAGTAGTGCTTTCCGCGATCTTCAGTGCCTGCTCGCCTGTGTGCGTCTCAACCGCTGCCACCTCTCCTATTTAGAAAGAGATTCTTTATTTGGGAAAATTAGGTGAATAGTGGGGGTAAGTGACGCAGTAACTGTCTCTCAGGCGAGGACACCAACCTCTCCTATTTACCTGCCATTCGAGGAAGCTTTCAGCGTCTTCTGGTCAAGAAGATCTTCTGGCAGAGGATATTCGAGTTCGGGTAAAAGAAATCAAGTTTAATGGCGTTCATTGATACGGTCGCAAATCGGGAGTAAAGTAAGGGGTTGAGGAAAATAAATACTTATATGGGGTAATAGAAAAAATAGTATAAGTGAGAAAAAAATCTACACCATAATATACACATTAAACTTATATATGCTACGCCGGAGCCCGAAATATGCATGACACAGTGCGAGACTTGTGAAAAGGAGTCATGGTTTCAGCCTCCAGGATGCACATTAGGAAACTGTAGGTGCAGGGAGAGATAGAGGATAATCAAAAGGCTGCTAGAAAACTATATAGCTTTAGGTGCGCATGAAAAGTGATGGAGGCATGGGGAAAGCTTTAAAAGTGCGGGAGGACCAGGGAAAAATGTTCTCCGAAAATCATGAGGAATATGAAGTAAAAGAAATAGGTGACTATGAACAGCCGCGAGCTGTTCATAGTTGGCGGTACATAGCTGGCGGTAGGGAGGTCTTGTAATGCATGTTAGAAATGTGTGTTCTAAAGAGAGATGTATGTTTGAGGAAAAGATGTGTTTAGTGAGCCCTTGGCGAGGAAGTCTTTGTGTACTTCGGTTGTACTCCTGGCACATTTTATTTTCTAGATATCTGAGGGCGTGAATCGACGGACCTCGCAGAAAGCTCATGAATCGTATACTGCGAACGCCGTTGCACCTTAGGAGAAGCAGGCCGCAGTGCAGGAGCACAAATGTTGCCAGCACCGCGGCATGATCGACACTGCTGACATAGCTTCGCACTTTAACATACAACATATACATGAGACACACGAGATCAGTTAGACAGGACATTGCATGCCGGCATTCGCCAGCATCTAATAATGCCAGTCGCTTTCTTCTTGCGTCCCTAACGCATTGGGTACCGGTTAGTACGCTCGACTGTTATGATTGTTGGTTCAAAACCTAGGTGGTTTTGGTGGGGGCTAAATGCAAGAACACCCGTTTATACACTTCGATTTAGGTGCACGCTGAAGAACCCAGGGTGGTCAAAATTAATCTGGAGCCACCCCAGCTGGGGCGTGTCTCGTAACCATATTGTGGTTTTCCCGCGTTAAACCCCAGAAATTAATTAAATCTCGCCGCGCCGAGAACATCCAGTCAACCTAGTTCTGCGGCATGCTTTGCAAACATCTCGCTCGGTTTGCGCACCGCATTCCGACTTCCTGCAGCCTGCGTAGAGCTCCCCTCTTTTCTCGCGGTGCCCTCAGCCCCGCACAGCCGCCGCAAATAGCCCCTTTAACCCCGTACCTGTGCAATGCGAAAGACACGCGGCATATGAACGCGCCGTTTCCGTTCGGCCGACCGCCCGTATATAGCGTAGTTTGAACAGTATTGTTTAAACCCTAAACAAATGCAAATCATATGCGAATATACTAGTGTAATGATCTAATAGATTAGCATAAAGGTGAGCTGACAGTCACACTCTGATGTCGAAGTCCAATATGCTGCAGAGGCATGGAGATGGACCACGCGGATTTTTTTCAACTGCCGTAATTAGGGCTTATATGTATATAGCACGCGTCGCGATATGATGTGCAAGTAAAGACCGCATCTTGCTCCTCACTAGAAGAGGCGAAATAACGTTGATACCAGAAACTCACCCGGATTCCATGCCACTCTCGAAACCGGTAGACGCCAGTCTTATTTGGTGTATATGCGCATTTACGTAGATGCATCCATTAATTAGTGTGCCGTGAGACGATGTTACATTAAAGGAGCACTGACACAAAATTTCGAAGGCGAGATAATGAGTGAAATAGATGTATGTGGAGCCGTACACAACGTCTACGAAATATCAAGGGCCAATATAGCCTAGAACATATTTAAAATCACTTTTAAAGTGCATGCCGCGCGACTGAGCGAGATGCGAGCGCTTCGCGACGCCGACATCAACGCGGCGGATGTGTAAACAAACGACGTCACGAGTTTGTGTTGGCTGGTGGCTGGTTGTGCCCTTGCGCTTGTGCCACTTGTGCCGTGCTACCTGCTATTTCTTTCTCCGTGCCTGCGGCTTTGCGTGTGCTAGTTGTGTTCTCTTCCGCTGTTCGCTCGTCGTGCCCGTTGGCAGATGTTATGGCCCGCTCACGCTAGCGGCAAGCCTGCCGCAACGGCGCGGTGCCGCAGAACGTCGGCCGTCGGCGCACGCGCGAGAGCTGTCCAACTTGCACGGCAAGCTTCGCCGGCATTCGCGCCTCCGAAAAACATGGCAGCACCGCAGCACTGCCAAAAGCGGTTGTCTATAGTGTACTATACGGTTGTCGTCCACTTCGAATCTATCAAATGGCTGCCGTGCGCTCTGTAACGTGTAAGTTCCGAACTGATGCTTCCATTTGCTTTAGATTCATGTCCTTAAGCTTCGACAGCAATGTATTCGTCCCGATTCGGCGCCGTTTTTGAGAGCCATAGTCAAATAATCGATGCTGTGTTGAAACACTACTCCAGAGTTATTGGATGTTCGAACAAATATTTCCGACTTATAACCAAACACGAATATTTCAGAAAAACAATTTTCGAATATCAAATTGAATACCGAATATTTTCGCGCTTCTAAACAAAGTGGAATTCGATATCCTGTGAAAGCTACGTAGCAAGAAAAAAAAGAAAAAAATTATATATATATATATATATATATATATATATGAGCAAATTAAAGGTTGTCTTGCCAGTGCACCATGGTAACCACAGTAATGAAGCCTCTGGTTGCGAGGACTCGTATCGATCGTGCACTTATGTCGGCCGAGATTCGCCCTGTGATGACGCAGTCTCCGAGATCGGCCCAGTTTTTTTTTTTTTTTTGCTTCTATTACAGTGTCTGTGTTATCAGCTGCATTTACTCGGCGAGAGACGGACGCCAGACTCGCGGGAAAAAGGCAGAGAATTAAGTACACGCGGGCCGCATTGGTATCTCCGTAAGCTCCATAAAATTACATAACATTTCCTTTAGATGACCTCCAACGCTAACATTTACTTTTTGATACAGTCTAATATGCAAACCTTCAGTTTTTGCGATATAGTCCAAAACAACACGTGATATCAAGTTATCGTGTCATGTCTCCGAAATGTGCATCCGAAATATCATGCCCAAAGACATGTCTTCAAGGTCGCAGCGCGTACACAGCGCATGCGCTTTTTAAAACTTGTCATGTTCGCTGCGGGTGCGGTCAGCAAAAATAAAAAGTGGAGAGAACACCTCGAAACACCTTCGACAGACTTCTCCAGCAATACATTTGTAATAAAAACGGCGCTCGCGAACACGCGAGGAGCGCGTGCTTCGATAGATCGTAGTCAAGCACGTATATACTCCAATACACGCACGTATATACTACAATACATATAATACACCTGCAGGGATTGTATTCTAGACGTTGTCAAATTCGTCATCTTGCACCTGCAGCTTTTCCGAGGCTCAAAGGGCACTCTTGGCAGCGCCCAGAATACCACTCCTGGTGACCTTGCGCACCGAGCTCAACCGCACGAGTTCGCGATCATCGCATGATTATGCCTTTCTGACCTTGCAGAGCGAATACTCGGAGACCACGGTGTACTCGCAGAAGGTACTGATGCCCATAAAGTGGTAGATGCGGTGACCCTGGCACATGAACCGTGCTGTGCCATCCGGCATCAAGCCTCGGTCCTGGGTCGTCCTGGGTCAGAGAAAGCCGTGCGCACGACGAATCCTTTAGCACCACTGCGATATATTTTTGCTTAGAAGTGTTGAATACTGGGCGAATACGTGTACGTAGCTTAATTAAAAGATATGTTTTGGCTTGGAATCAGTATATGAGCTCAACTTGAACCGCACGAACGAATCAAGGAGCATACAAAAGTAATTTGCGACACAATCTCCGGCTTACTTCCGATTGAGCTGAGTGACTCGGCGATGTCGCCCTGTGATTGTGCGTCAGCTGCGATCCACGATGAAAGATCTTCCGCCGTCCTCTGAAGAGCACGTTGGGGTGCGTACTTGTACCCACTATGTGCGCATTACAGATTTTATAGTTTAAAAGTTATTTCATCATCTTCATGTTCATATACCCTGCGTGACTACGTTCGCGACCACGTTACCTCCTTGCTCCAACTGCTTCGTGTCGGCAAATACGAAGAATCTCGCTCTAACTCAACGACATCAAAAGGAACAGGCGCAGTCTCTGTGTGTAGTCTTTTCGTTGTCGTCGTGTTCGCGCAAAACTTATTTCCTCTCGTGCATCAACTATGGCCATGTGTTTTTTGTACTGCAAGTCACATTCTCTCCTTCGTAGCGCATTTTCCCGGCGGGGAGCACGTGTAGTAGGTAAAGGTACGAGCGCAAAACTTATTTCCTCTCGTGCATCAACTATGGCCATGTGTTTTTTGTACTGCAAGTCACATTCGCTCCTTCGTAGCGCATTTTCCCGGCGGGGAGCACGTGTAGTAGGTAAAGGTACGAATACACTTGCGGCGCGGCACTTTGCCGCGCGCCGCTCACCGCTCGCGAGACGCCGCTTTTCTCTCTTTCTCCCGTGGAGCGTCAACGTTTCTCTGCAGCCAGCCGAATCGCTCCCTTTCCGGCTGCCGCGCAAGCAAGCCACCAATCAGCGCCTGGTTTTTCTCCTCGTCCTCCTCACCTGGCGGTCGTCATAGCAGCCGGACATTGTTCCCTCCCTCGCCTCCCCTCTCCGTCGGTCGAGAGGAGGCGCTGGTCGGGGTGAAGTGGTGAAGCTGCGAGCCGGCAGCGAGCCGGCGGGCGCGCGCCTCGAGATCTCCCCCGTTGTCACGTGACTCTCGCGATGGGAATGTGGACAGCGTGCCGCTGGCGCTGCTTGCCGAGCGGAGGCGCCACGGGCGGGACGCCGCCGCGGCATGCTTTCCGCCAGTGTGCACGTCTCTGATTGGATCCAAAACTATGCACAATTTTCGCATTATCCTGCATCTGTATTGTTCAGTTCAACAGCAGGATTGTCTCAAGCGGTAAGGTGTTTTGCTGCTGATTCTGCCGGCGTCGGCTGCATCGAGAACACTACTTAAAGGGGCCCTGCAACACATTTCCAAGTAATCATCGAATGGCTTCATTAAAGGTGTTTATCGACTCACGAATCAACTGCCGCAAAATTTCCTAAAATCCATCAAGTAGGAGCGGAGTTACAGGGATTTGTCGCACGCCCTATGCGCGCGCTCTCTCCTTTCGTACCAGCGAGCGCGCCGAATGCTACGCAGGAGGCGTATGACAAGGCAGCAAGAAGCTACGTCCGTTCGTCAGTGCGCGTCATGACCTTGAGCACTTTCTTTTCTTTTTTTTTTCTTCGAACGCGCGGCTTGTGAGATTGCGAGCGAGCGCGCGGGCACGTCGCGGCATCCCGTGGAGGCCGCGGTAACTATGCAGCTCACGAGTCTCAAATCAGCCAATGGCCGTGGACTTTGTGTTCATGGCGCGGTCATTTGGGTTTACGGCATCATTTGTCGAGAGAAAAACGAGCGATTTCTAGCTGACTTTGAGAATTAATTGTAAATTCCAGGCCACGTGCCGCGCTATAATGTTTGGCTCACATGTTCTCCGGAGCCTCGACTACAGATCTGCAGCGCGCTTCCTGACCATGCTGAAAAAAGTGTTGCAGGGCCCCTTTAAAAGCGTCGTGCCGTGTTAGAACTTAGTAGCTCGTACCAGGGCAGTGAAAATGAAGCGCAGCAATAAAACAACGCACCTGATCTTCGAACACAAGTTCGTACGCGGGTTCTTGCAGTAGCGGCACTCCTTGCACTGGGGCGTGGACAGGGGGATCACGTGATCTCCTGCATTGCAATTCATCGGGAGTACAAGAAATATGGTTGATCCCTCCGTCATAGGAATCGCTAAAACACGAAAATGAAATGTGTCTTTACAAAAGTAGTTCAATGTTCATTCTACATTAATAAATAAGGGCTTGCACACCGTTTTGTGTGGACCCACCTTCGTTGATCCTATAGTGACACATCTCCATCCCGACGACTAACGTCAATGATCATGGTTCAACTTTTGGGGTAGCTGAAGTTGTTAACATAATCCGGGACACAGCGTATGGTGAAACCCGCGCAAAGATGGCATCAACAAGCGCATAATCACTAGTACTCAATATGCGCTCATGGAAAGCGTCGTCATCTGAGGAGAGAAATGGCAAGATGTGCGCCAGCAATGGGTAACCTCAAAGCATAATATATATATATATATATTGAAAGACGCAGGAAGACTTCACCAGGCAGGGCCAGCAGCAGCGTTTATTCCGTGATGTCTGCCTCGGCTCAGAACAGCAACCAACCAACCCAATGGCGATGATCATGGTTATGTACAAGTGAGAACGATGAAGTACGATAAATGTGCTTACACTAATTTCTCCCCGTCTTCGAAGCGGCCAGCCTGGCCGCAACTCAAAGATCAGCCGAACGAGTAATGAAAGGCTTCATGCGTGACACGTGAACAATTTCTGTGCTGCGACGACGGTGGTCAGTGACGGACTGAAGCGGGGTGACGAGATAGTTCACTGGGGAAGTTCGTCGTAGAACGGTGTATGGGCCAACGTACCGGTGAAGAAATTTCTCGCAGAGCCCTGACGCTCGAGTCGGGGTCCATAGTAAGACCTTATCTCCGGAATGAAATGTCACGTCGCGTCTTTTGCTATCGCAGCGACGTTTTCGTTCTTCTTGAGTGGCTTCCGTGTTGCGCCGAGCAATTTCACGGCATTGCGCGACTCGAGCTGCGAACTCTTCTGGTAGAGAAGTACTGGACGGAGCTGGACCAAAGAAGAATGCCGTGTCGAAGACTGAGGATGCAGATCGTCCATACACAAGGAAGAAAGGGCTGTAGCCGGTAGATCTTTGTGTCGCGGTATTATATGCGAAGGTGACAAATGGCAAAATATTGTCCCAGTTTTTGTGATCCAGACGTAGGTACATGGAGATCATGTCAGAGAGCGTTCGGTGAAAGCGCTCAGTAAGACCGTTCGTCTGTGGGTGGTACGTAGAAGTGGTTTTATGCGTAGTTCTACAGGCCCGTAGGACTTCCTCGGGGACGTGCGAAATGAAGGCTTTGCCCCGGTCACTCAGAAGAACGCGAGGAGCTCCATGGCGCAAGACGATGGACTGCAAGAAAAAGTCGGCGACTTCTGTAGCAGTACCGGACCGAAGAGACGCAGTCTCGGCGTATCTTGTCGAATGATCGACTGCAGTGACGATCCAACGGTGACCGTTAGACGTCAACGGCAAGGGACCATACAAGCCAATTCCGACAAATTCAAAAGGTGTTGTCGGACAGGGAAGAGGCTGCAGGCTAGATGCAACAGCTACCACGTGTTCATGACCAGGGCGCAAAACACAGTCTTCGGCGACAGCCAAGTTGAATGTCATTGAAGGCGGGGCTGACATAGCTGCATCCGATGTATCCGTGATGTGAACGACGTGTTCTTTACATGATATGACAGCGGAGGCAGAATGTAGGAAGTCCCAACCCAGGATAAGTTCATGAACGCACGTGCGTAGCACAATCATCTCGATGTGGTGACGTATGCCGTCGATGAAAACGCGAGCCGTACACTGTCCATCAGGTTGGATGAGTACGTTATTTGCGCCACGCAACACAGGTCCTACATAAGGTGTTCTGACTTTACGGAGCCGCGAGCACAAGTCACTACGTGTAACAGAAGTAGCGGCACCGGTATCAACAAGCGCTTGCACAGGAACACCTTCAATAGTCACTGACAACAGGTTAGCCGGGGAAACGGGAGGCATTTTTGATGATCGACGGGACGCAGTTTTCCCTCCAAAAACTGCAATCCTTAGTTTTCCGAATGTTGTTCAAGAGTGCGGGAGAGGGGGCGAAGCGGCGATGCCGAGCGGCGGTAGGGTGATGGAGAGCGTCGTCTGGAGGAGCGGTAGTCCTGATGTTGACGCGGGGACGCTGGAGGAGACGGAGACCGGTACTGCGTGAATGAGTAGGAGTCTGGACCACAATGATCGGGTCTTCGAAACCGGTCCCGCTCGAACTCAGCATAGCCTCGTCGTTCATCCTGCTGGCGGCGACGAGATATGTGGCCTCGGATACCGCAGTAAAAACAAACAGGACGGGACGGATGCCACTGAGGAGACGATGGGTGGAGCAGGTACCGCATCTCGCACAGAAGCCAAATGGCCACAAGTAATGTCAGCAGGCCCAGATGTGACCGCAGCAGGCGGGATTGCAGATATAGCGGCATATGTGGGCAGTGTTTGAGCAACTGATGCTGTCGGTGTCGTCAGGGAGGCCACATCAGCGTATGTGGGCAGCGGGCGTGCTGGTGGAGCGACCGGCGCTGTCGGTGTTGTCATGGCCGCCAACTCCTGCTTCACAAGATTCCGCAGGTCGAACGGTGCGGGTGGAGTTGAGACGGCAGTGGACCGCTGCTGTTCCAGGTCTCGAAGTTCTTCACGGATGATGGCGCGGATAAGAGCTTTCAAATCAGAGGGAGGCATAAGGCGAGGATCGCTGTCTTGTTGAAGGCGGAGGGACTGCAATTGGTCAAGGCGTTGGCATGTGGAAATGATGTCTTCAACCGTAGTTGGATTGTTAACAGCCAAGGCGTTGAACGCAATCGTGCCAATTCCTTTAAGGATGTGGCGAACGCGCTCGGCCTCCGTCATATCGCTGTTCGCACGGCGACAGAGGGCCAAAACATCCTCGATATATGAAGTCTATGTCTCGTGTGCAAGTTGAACCCGCGTAGCCAGCTTCTGTTTTGCGGTTTCGGAACGACCTGACGAGCATCCGAAGATTTGTCGCAGCTTGGTGGCAAAGGTCAACCAATCGACGAAGTCAGTTTCGTGGTTGAAATACCACGTTTTGGCTACGCCGGTCAGGTAGAATGGGAGATAGCTCAATTTCTCCGCTTCGGTCCACCGATTGGCTGAACCCACACTCGAGCCAGTCCTCGACGTCGTCACCGCGCAGACCAGCGAATACGGGTGGTTCGCGCTGAGGGCTGGTGACAGTGGACGAAGGGAGGGCAGCCGCAGGCATCAGCGCGGTAGCGTTAGGGCTAAGTGTTGGTTCCGTTGTCTGCATAGCTGTGGGGGTGGCCGGGCGCAAGCGGCGACCGGATCGTAGCTCCAGGTGGGACACGAACGTAGGAGGACGTCGGGATCTTGACCCACCTCCACCACTCTGCAAGACTTCACCAGGGAGGGCCAGCAGCAGCGCTTATTCCGCGATGTCTGCCTCGGCTCAGAACAGCAACCAACCAACCCAATGGCGATGATGATGGTTATGTACAAGTGAGAACGATGAAGTACGATAAATGTGCTTACAATATATATATATATATATATATATATATATATATATATATATATATATATATATATATATATACAATAGATTAATTGTTAAAGGGACACTAAAGAGAAAAAAGATGTTTTATACTATGAAATTACTCTTTCACATTTCCAAACTCACTACGCTTGCCGCGAGAAGATGTTTGGTAAGTGAGAAAACGCGCGAAAAGAAATACGATGGGTAACGCCATCTTCCAATTGCCGTTCCAAACGCCGTGACGTCATAGATTGTAACGGCATCTACGCAGTTCCTTATCAGTAGAAATGAAGTACTGTCCTGAGAGGGGGCCATAGGCTTAACATGCCAAGTTTCAGGAAATTTCGTTAACAATGTTACCAAAATACGACAAATACACTTTGAAATCCGTAACGTTACGCACAGTGATTTCGGCGCGAAATTAAAAAAAAATTATACCGCGACCTTAATTTTCTTTTCTATTCATAAACCTATGACGGTAAAGTCTAAAAAAGCACTGAAAGAAAGTGGCATTTTGGAATGGATTTTAAAAAAATAACACGGGATCTAAAGCGTTAAATATATGTGGGCTCAACGCAAACAATTCAAAACAAATGACATTAGTAGACTCACTGCATCGAGAACCTCAGGCACGACAATGCTATACTTTATTTTCACACCTTTTTGCCTAAAAAAGTTGCCAAAATACATGCGTCTTTGGCATTCCACCAGACTCCTAATGCACAACTAAACGAACGAAAATTGACTGCTACCTAAACAGACCGAGGACCTTCACGCTCAGGCGCCTCGTGAGACAATATGCTGCGCCAAAAAGCTTAGTCGAACAGGATGGTGACCCGTGGTGTGCACCGTCTCGGGAAACTGTCTTGCTGACGCCCCATCAACTGAATAATCGTAATTAAATAATTATTCGGTAAATTAATTGGAGTCTTGTAATTTCCCCGCACAGAGCACTTGTGCGGCAGTACTACACTTGACTTGCCGAGGGGGGGGGGGGGGCGAGCTCCTCCTTAAAAAAATGGAGGGGCGGGGGGCCAGGCCTCCCTGGGCCCCTCCTGACTTTAAGCCCTGGGTAACCTACACTTCTGCTCATGCACTGCACACTAACGCACAGCGCTTCAGGAACGCGAGAGGCAGAGCTCGTAGCTTGAGCCGTGAACGCGCGAAGGCATTCCGCTGCCCGCTGGCGTGTCTCTCACTGCAACAAAGCAATCACTCAAACTGTATAGAAACGAAATGAAGTGGTAATCGGGGAGCCAATCTCCACTGCGCTGGGACAACTGAAGCACGTCCCGTCGGCGCTCGTTAGTGTCATCATGCAGTACTTCACTTCACCTCTCCAAGACGGCGAGACCGCTTCACGCTAAGCAAGGTCAATGTGAATGGGAGAATGTGTGGAAGATATAAGGCGCGTTTGTAAAGGCTCATGCATGAGCGTCGGTAGCGCAGTGGGTGAAGCGCCCGGCTACTCGACACGAACCGAGAGGTCGTGGGTTCGACCCCCAGGCAATCCAAGTCAGCGAGAGCGTTTCTTCTGGTTTTTATGTGTCATCTGTTCGTGTGCATTTTACCGACGTCACATCCGTGACGGAAATGATGTTAGTGAAGTCTTGGTGGACCCTGGCATAAAACACTTTGGTGTTAAAAAACTCACCATGGTGCACACTGAGACTGAATAATAATTGACTGACGCGATCACAATGTCTTAGTGTACGAATATATACGGTACGGTTTGCCGAAGACTCAATGTCTATAGCGATCACCGGTTATTGGGACCTGTATAGTCTGTGGGACTATACGCTCAAATGTTTAAAGTGGCACTGACTTTCAGCACGCCAGGGGACGACACAGTCCCATTGCGTGAGCGTTTGATGTCGTCAGGACTCATAGGTGCACCCTTAAACAAAGGGGAGGTCCCGGTTAAGACCTTGAGGTAACTCAAAAAGAGAAGCATGCTGTCCTGCACGATTTACGATAATTGTGCTGTTGTCACCAATAAGAGGAATTCCGACCAGTTATGGTTCGCTCTCCGGACCGCAATAAGATCGCAGTACGGATTCTGCTGCATCACTTCATGTTGCGTTTCGTTTTGCCACCTTCAAATGAGACATTTTCAATGGTGGTACCACCACATCCGAAAAAGTGAACAGCCGATTTTACACTATATAGAGGGAAGGCCTTTTAGGACAACTCGGGGTCCGGAGTGGCCAAAGCGGGACGAAACCGCGTTCAACATAACAACCTCGAAGAGGTACTATAAAAGGGTACTCAGATGTGTCCCCATATACATCCTAAAGCGAAAGAAGATAATGCAATTGTACCTCGTTATAACGAAGGCTGGTGTAGCGAATTATCGGTTATAACGAAACAAATGCGAAATTTGGTTGGTCACGCTAGATTCTAGCGACAGCCGCCGCGATGTCGGCTGTAACGAAGAGATATTTGGTTCGCGCGAGGCTCAAAACTCGAAAGCATAAAAAGAAATATAAATATTTACAGGCAGTTTGCAACCACATTTTTCGAAAACGTGGTTGCGACAGTAAATATTTGACGCAGGACTCTTCGTAAAATGAACTTTGTTCTGTTGTAATTTCACCTTCACATGTTCCGGTCTATTTAGTTTGAGATGCCGCAAGGAGACAGGTAAGGATTAACTCGTTTATAGCAGGTTTAAAGCCTATGGCAATCCGTTTTTGTATCTAGGACTCTTGCGCGAGCCAGATTGCCGGTTTGCTATTGGCCGCGAGATCGAGCGGAGTCGCCGCCTGGCGGCTACTGGCTGAAGCGCGCTAGTGTGGATTGCTCCATGCGTCGTCTGCTAGCCGCGTTGTGTTTGCATGTGCGCGTACGTCATGCAGGGCCTCAAAAGGCGGTTTCTTCCGTTGCGTTGGTGCAACTTTAACCGCTCGTACGTATGCCTAACAACATGTAAAAAAGCATTTGGCCTTGATCGGCTGTATATGTACTGTAATAAGATCAGTGAGTGCACTTGTCGAGAGTGCTGTGTGTGGTCGTCCGTTCACGAGAGTCATATCAGTGTAGGTGCCGCTCTGTGGTTCAAGCGCATTGCAAAGTGCACTTGGAGTTGTCCTAAAGGTGAGAAGTATTAAATCTCATGTGAATATAGCCTTTTAGCGGCTTGGTGGTTAAAAAAAAAAAGGCTCTCATGCACCTGCGCGTTGTGGTTAGGTGTATAACTTCGGGATTGTCGTTTATAGGTTACGCGACGAGCTTTAGTTGTGTACGGTAAATATTTCTGTCAAGTCACGTCTGACACTTCGGTACTTAAATTGTCCCCTAAACAGAAAAGAAAATGGAATGACACGGAAATCGCAAAACTGAGTTGCCTTGCGCAATTATAACTTGTGGGGAAATGTATACAAAGACACCCGTGTACTTGTGAGGTAGCTTATGCCTGTCAAATTTGCGCTTTGCAAGTTCAGTGTCGGAAGTGCGTCAGGCCTCAATCTCTTCCGCGAAAACCCTTAAAAAAAAAAGAGAGCGAGCGAGAAAAATATATTCATCAAGATCAGCAGTGGCGATAAACTTGCTCGCGCATTTTCATCGTTTACGTGGCGAGTGAGGGCTCATAAAACGATACCCTTTACTATGCACCAGATCATGCATACACACTTGCCGCGTTTCGGTGCACGTACTTGCCCTGCGAAATACTGAGAACTGCTCTCGCGGCCGTGTAAACACAATGGAACATGCGCGAACTACAAAAGGGCTCGGGGACTCTCGTTTAAACAGACTCATAGCCAAGCGCGAGCAAACTTTGCATTCACAGCGCAGACGGTACTTGAATGACAAAGAATAAATTCCATGAATTAATTGTCTTCTTTCTCGATCGATTCTCGCTTAATTTTCCTGCGGAAGTGTAGGAAAATCAAAGCACAGGGAAGCTTCCCCGAGCGTTCGCTTACTGCGACCGTCTTCACGCTCGTAGTGCACAGCAGCAACAAGCATATAAATGTACACATTAGCGAAGTCATCGCTGACTACTCACCATTCTTTCTCGTCTGCGAATGCACCGTCGTCGAAGTGCTTGCTGCACACCATAGCGTAATTGGAAGGCGGCCTGCCGTTACGAAGCCTAACGAGCCACAGTCGGCGACGTTCCGCGTCGGTAGGATAAAAATGGAAGCTTATCCCTGGCTCTGTGCAGTATGTGCGTCATTGTGGCACCGAACAAAACCTCACCATCGATAACGAAGTTTTCTGCGGGTACGGAACACAAAATCCCGATGTGAAAACAGAAGCCCCGTGCACTTCTACACACACCACACGAAACCAGTATCCACACTAGCGGGTGACGGTGCTGCCACCTATAGGTCGATCTCGCCGCGAATAGCTGATTTTTGTGGATGCTTGTCACAAACGAGCGCGTCAATAAAGCGCGCGCGCGGCCACTTTCAAACGGCAGCGGGATAGCACGACGCCGACGCTCGCCCAAGAAGCGCGAGCAACGAAATAGGGATGGTAAAATCGATGAACGATTAATCGATTAAAGGTCCACAATTAATCGATTAATCATAATCGATTGGTGCCTTTCGATTAATCGAATTAATCGATTAAAACTATTCGATTAATCGATTACGGCATCCCCCACTCCCACCCCCAACCTCGCCCCTTGGCCGGTGCGCATGACTGCGAGGCGCGCTATCCTGAGACGCAGACCTTGAACGCTATCCTTAGACGCAGAAAGTTGCAAAGCCGAATACAACTACTTTTTCTGGTTCTATTTGGGATGCCGTCGATCGCGCACTTCTACGCAATTGCGTTGCACTGGAGTACGATCCGATGAACTAAACGCCTTCTCAGTTCAAGACATACTATAGTAACCCTGTAGTCGATCGCTGCACCAATCAGAACCCACTTGAGACTTGGCACAGCATGCGAACTGACCTAGATCATGTGTTTGACGTTGCAATGGAGTATTTGCCAATTCCTGCAACGTCAGTAGCATCCGAGCGCCTTTTTTCGCATGTTGGATGTGTGGCGACCCGAAGGAGGTGTCGGTTGTCGCCCGAGCATCTCGGGCAACTGACATTTCTTCGCTCAGTAGAAAAAAGCATGTGGTTCGGAGCAGCAACGCCATGAAACAAAACAAAAGGGGACTGTTGAGAAAGTAAGCAGCACGTGGATTCGCAAACTTTCAAAGGAGAAGTTTATTCTTTTCTGTAAATTTCATACGTGCCAGCGCATCGTCTTGTAGCTTATTTTGTTCGTGTTTGTTTTTTGCCGCGCTGTTTCATCGTGTTGCCGCATAAACGCATGTCTGCTTACATTTGGTAAACGAGTAGTTTTCGTCACCTGTAGTGTCAATCGCATCTTTCTTTGTATTTTATTCAACCCTCAGATTTTACTCGTTTCTTGTGTAAGTGCGGCATTGTAATATGCGCTGCTTATTTACTCACTGGTTCTTAGTGCCGTTATGTTTTACTCTTTAGCAAATAAAATATTGTTTACCAATGAAACAGAGAGAGAAACTGTATTATAAGGCAGAGAGGGTGGCCTGAGCTAGTACGCCCCTGCCTGCTACTCTGCACCGGGGAAAACGCAACGGGGCAAAAAGAGTGATGAAGTAAGATGATGGGCAGATGAATAGGTAATCCGTATACAGAATAAGATACGTTTGCTAGCGTAAAGAGGACAACGACGCTAGTAACCATCTTTTATTTGCTGTATACCAACTAGCTCAACTGTCCGTCTTATAGGGTGTATATACCATTTTCATAATTGTTGAGCTAACTTTCCTACGATGCAGTTAGCCCAATTAATGGAAGCTAGTCACTTCTTCAAACAGAGTGTTCAAGCGTGGTTTGCTTGCGCTGGGACGCGGAAAGTGTAAACTCGGCTCTCTTGACACGAACACGCATAATAGACAAACGCCAGCACGTGCAACTACGACCTCGTCTTCTCTTGAAGCACGAAAGTTGCTGCCATTAGTTGAGAGAAAATGTAGTGCAGGAATGCGCACTCGCGAATTGTGAAAAGGCGCTTATAGACCCGTTATGTAATCCGGAACTTTACGCGTCGGTTTACCGAACGTCTAGCATCCAGTGCATTACTATTGAAGAAGTGACCTTGCAGCACTTAGTAATACTGTATGGTCGCATATTTAGGGAGAAATACAGCTTTCAGCTAGAGGCCCCCGTCTTCTGCTGTGGCAAGAAAGGACAGTCGCGCAATTTATGTTGTAATGTCTGGTACACTAGATAGCGCTCACAGTTCAGGATGTACGCACAATTGAAAAGGTGTGAGTGGCGCCGTGTTACGGCAAAGATCAGGTGAAACCTGCGGAGTATACTGGCGCAGCTGCTCTTTTTTCTAGCCGGGAGGCAGAAACTCATGTCTCTCTATTTCCCGCAATATTAATTAGAACTAACAGACGATAATGCCAAGGAAAGTATAGAGAATGTTATTTGTAATAATTGGGATATCAATGTGAAGAAAGTAAAGTGGACGAAAAAATAACTTGCCGCCGGCAGGGACCGAACTTGAGACCTTCGAATAACGCGTCCGATGCTCTCCACTGAGCTACGGCGGCGGTCATACCCCGTCCACTTCATAGGGTACACATGTGCATTTAAACCTAGGAGTGTTAGTCAGCGCCGATCACAGCCATGGCGGCGAGTGTGGAACACTTTTTCTGCCTTTTGGCGTCACGTAGCAAGTGACCTTTTTTTACGAGCTGGCATCTGACCAATAATCCCTCGCATACTACCTGAAGGCACCAAGTCTGCCAGAACGAGACCCTCGCTACGAATGAGGGAAAGAAGGTGACTTTTAAGGGCTCGTTTTTCTTTGTCATACACCCTTAACCTCCCCTATACTTTCCTTCGCATTATTGTCTGTTAGTTCTAATTAATATTGTGTCTAACAAAGAAAAACGAGCCCCTAAAAGTAATTAGAAGGTCGAAGGTTCGGTCTCTTCCGGCGACAAGTTATCTTTCCGTCCACTTCACTTTCTTCAGATTTATATCCCAATTATTACAAATAACACCCCCTATACTTTTTCGTGGTAATATTGTCTCTTAGTTCTAATTAATATTGTATAACAAAGAAAAACGAGCCCCTAAATGTCATCTTCTTTCCTTCTCTTTCCCGCACTTGCCTGTACGGATGGTCTGCTTGAGGCCAGTATATTTCTGTGTAATCTCTGCATAGGTGACCTCAAGAAAAAGATCGCGTCAGTCCGCAATTGTAGTATTATGTAGGGCTTCCACAATATCTAACCGACAAACCGAGAAAAAATTACTTGCTTACTAGAGCGAGCGTCTTATTTAAGTTCTCCTCGTCTCTCTTTTACCTTTCTCGGGATTTCCTCACCCTCCGCCACACTGCATGTTTCAACTGCGACTTTCCAACCAGTGTGGTCCCCGAACGCGCCTCCGGTTTCGATGAGCTCGAGTAGGCAGGCTTCGAGAAAATGCGACCTGCTGCCGAATAGTCCAGGGATGATAGCCACAGGTGCTTGAATCCGCGACATCAACCAACGACGACGGTTCCTTGTGTCCAGTGTGCGAAAGTGTGAATTTTCGCACACTGCACACAAGGGGAAAGTGGGAATTTTGGATCGTCAGCGCGTCTAATGAAAAGATTTGGGCCCATGTTAAACACGAACGATGCCTCTCAAACAAAGAGATATCGGTTTTAAAGCACCCATTAAAAATGTCGAATAATCGATTAAAAGATTCCACAGAAAGCAATTAATCGATTAAAGGCTAAATCGATTAACGATCAACGATTAATCGATTAAAAATTTTAATCGACCATCCCTACAACGAAAAAACAAGTATCAAAAGACGCCTACACGCCACATCCCCCTCACCCACTCGAGCCAGACGCCGACAACCACATCAAACGCCCGGCAAAGCCTGGATTTTTCTAGAGGGAAAGGATGACGCAACGCCGAGCAACGCCGCCGCGAGTAGAACCGGCGAGAGAAACCTCGAACATTCCTTAGCCTTGGCTGTATTGCACGCCGAAGAACGCTCCCGGCGCTTCTAGAACCCGGAGAAGAGGAGATAAAAGCGTGCCACGACGACCAGCGAGCAGTGAGTCAGTGAGTGAGGCAGTCGGCCCGGAGATGGTGAAGTTATGCTGAGTGTGGCTCCGTCAGCCAAAGAAGACGTGTTTATGATGGTGTGCGGTCAATCGATCGTCGATCTGGAAGAATCGGATGACGACGCCGTGTGAGCCGTGACAATTTACGACGACGGGAAGAACGCAACGACAGGCAGCGCTGGAGTTGGCGTGAGTATTTCCTAGAAGAGAAGCATTCAAGTACCGTCCAAGAATTGTGGACTGGATACGCCGTTTGAATAGTTGTAATGCATGAGATTGCATTTGTAGCGCGTGATCTGTCTGTTTAGTTCCCGTTGTGTTAACAGCATCCGTGTCAGATTGTGAAGTTGTAACTGGCACCAGTCGAGTGTGCATGTGTTTGTGATGTTTGTACTGCCTTAACTGAGAATATATTTCGTTTGTGTTATCGACTCTCGGCTATGACTCGGTCTTTGGACCACAACCGGCGTTCGCTGGCGCACTAAAACGACCAACTCTAAATTGTCCGCGCTTTCGTGGTGCGTTTTCGGAGGGCCGAGACCCCAGCCCTTAGAATCCGCCCGGCGATTGCCATCCCCATTAGCGGGATTAGTGACACTGCTGTTACAACGAATATTGGCTATAGTGTACTAACTTATTGTTCCGATGCTTCGTTATAAAGAGGTTCGGCTGTATAGTTATAAGGTACCGTGCTTGAAGCGTGTCACTTTAGGCCCGACGCTCTCAACGACACCGGCGCCTTCGTGGCCTAAGATGCAAGGAAAGACCCTGTCCGGGTCCAGGCCTTCGAGGGTGTTCGAGTCGACGTGGCACGTGCCCGTGTGCAGAATCTGAGAGACGGAGAGAAGGACGTTTCAGCAACACGCAGCTACTCGGGGCCCATCAACCAACAAGCAAGCACCCTACCTTGTGCGAGCAGTGAGTGCTGCACCATTAATGTCAATGTTCGATGAAGTAAGTGTATCGCAAACAATTATCGAGTGTCACTGTCATGGAAAGAAAAACAAAGAACTAAAGGAATAGAAAACACCGGAGTCACCACATGTATAAGGCATTCAACGAGGATGCTTGCGAACGTATTTAGCAAAAGAATCCAGCGAATGTCTAACCACTGTTTCGAACATTTATTTGCCTCTGTCAATTATTGCTCTTAGGAAGCGATTGTGCGGGCATCGCAATAAATCACGATGCTCAAAAAGTGCTGTCTGTACTTTGGATGCGACAGACTTATATATGGGCTTAAATATGGCAAATACCCTCCAGCATGCGCTTAATGCGTGCTATTCGGTGCGCGCTATTTATCATTTCCTTCACGGAAATATCGAAAATTACTAATATATTCAAGATAAAAGGCTTTCCACATTTATTTTACGCATTCCTAACGCGCTTGAAGTTTGTCTCGTTGGCAATTCATGGCTGGAACACTGCGACGTGACGCATACTTTGGAAAAGAAGGAATAACACACAGCGCTGACTTTAAAGTGAAGCTTATTCGAGGAAAACGGTTTAAATGCAAGAACACCAGTCACGTAGTCCTAGCCCCTCGGCGCAAAGGAAGGACTGCTATCTAGAAAAATGGCACATGTATAAAAAATACATAACTTCATTGAAAGGTCATGAGCACAAATACGAACCATGAGCAATAAGACGAACCGAGAAACCACCTTCGATTCACAAATGCAGAATTATAAGCACCCATATCTCTAGGCACCCACCAATAACACATTTTTGAGCTATGCCAAGAAGTTGAGCTCTTATGTGCTGGAGCTCGGTTGAGGTGAATCAACTCCTGAAGGAAAAAAAATTGCAGTGGTTTAGCTCGGCTATGCCAGGATATACGTAGCGTTAGCAAAGGTTCAGCTGATTATTCTTAGCTTTCCAGATTGTCTAGGATTATTAGCCTTCTTCTGTTCATTCTTCGTACGCTGAACCGCTAATTGCCAGGCAACTACTTCGGGATCCGATGAGATAAGCTTCTCGGCTCTTCTGCGCCGTTGAGCAGCATTTGCGCTCTCCTTCTCCATGGCGTTACCCACCTGCCAACGCCAGTCAGAGGCGCTATCACGCGGCTCCAGCGCTGTGTCAGACGGCGACTGCACAGCGAAGGCGAATAGCTGCGCGCGCGCTGGCGCCAGTGTGTCTACCATGGCTACGACGTCACTCCTCTCGAATGCGCAGACCAACAGCGGCGAGTCGCGCACTGCGGCGGCGGAGAGCGCGTGAGATCGCGGTGGCGATCTCACGTGGTGAGCCAGCTGTGTGACATCACTGAACCTTGCGCATGCGCAGCACGGCTCATGAGGATCCACGCGAAATCGGCTCCGGCTAGGCAAGTGTAGCTAACGCTACAAAACAAAATGTCAGCTCTGTCCACAGCCATCGCTGTACCACCATGGAAAATTTGCATAAACGCTCTATCGAATAGACTATTTTACGGACGGGTTTCTGTGCCGCCATGCTGGGCTGTTAACCTTGCCGTGTTTTATCTTGAACAACTAAGCGAACAGTGTTACGGTGGGCGTGTACACATGAAAACTGTTGGGTTGGTGCATTCGGCGTTTCCTGACTTTATCAGTTCGCGTCAGATATACAAAAATAAGAAAACATTCGTTTAACAGCCCATGATGGCGGCGCCCATATGCCTTACGTAACATAGTCTATAGCACTTACTTATTTTCGTGACGTCAAGCTCTTCTAGAGTGATGCAGATAGTTGACTTTCCCATGCAGACACACACTTGTGTCGCTGGTTTTATGTCGGAAACTTCAACGTCCTGCTAAATTTCGTCATGGATTCTGATATCGCTCTCATCCAAACGAACTGTTTTCTTTAGTAACGACGACCCTTTAATCTATATTTAAACTTTTAACCCCTTTAACCTTTAACTCTTAATATGGCCCTTTAGCTCTTAATATGCATAGTATTTATATTAGGCGAGAAAAAGTACTTACTGCTTACGCGGAAACCAGCTAGCACGACTGTCTTTCACAGGGGAAGTGCAGACGCGCCGCGGAGCTGTGGACGGAGCTTACACTTTATTGCGATAGCAATTATATGGACAGTCTCGAAGGGTTTTTGCCGTCGCCGTCATGTCCCTCCCGTATGAAATCCAAATAGATAAGATCCCCCCGCGCATCGTATGTTCTACCGCGGGTAAAAGCGCGCGAGCGGGGGCGACGAACGCGGCCGAAGCAGAGATCAAGCGAGCCGGCCCATTTCCGTCGCTCGGAGGGTGCATGCGATAACATCACCCCGCTCGGGAGGCCTGCCGTCGAAGCATACAGGATACGCCCCGCCCTTCTTTAACGAGCATGAAAAGACGCATGCACCCTCCGTCGCTCGGAGGGTGCATTCGCTCGGAGGGAGGGGGGTTGTTGCGAGGGCAGCAACTTTTAACTTTGAATCTAAGGGCGCGGTCGCGATCGCTGGCGCGCGCGCTATCTCGACAGCCATCACAGCGGGCGCCTCGTATACCATTCTACGTGCCGCGCTCTCAACGCGAAGTGACTTAATCGGAGAACATCTCTCCCTGGAGCGGCCGTATTCTCTTACACGAGCGTTTTGTAGTTACGCGAGATCGGATACAAAACAGTTAGCTGCCAGCCTCATTTAGTGTAACACTACAATTTGTTGCTATCGCATTCATTGTTTCGCCCTTGCGGTGAAACTGTGACTTTCTTCTTATTTTCCAAAGTACGTGTCAACTCGCGCTGTTCCAGACATTAACATATACCCACTCCCCCGCTTTGCCTTCCTTCGTTGCCATGCAGTGTTTCTCGCCCGTGCCAGAAAGCGTGGGATAGCTAGACCCACGCCGTGGGAGGCGCTGCGGCGCCGGGCGCTGTCAGTCAATGTGGGGAGAGAACTGGTTACTCGAGTGTTGACCCTTCCACTGTCCCCTTCAAGCTGCCTTGAAAACGCGTTGCTTTGCTCGCACGCTGCACGCGTTCTGCACGTGTTTTTGAGAACTTCGCGTCGCGCGCGGTTAGGATGTACACGCTTCTTTCCGCGTGGCAGCAATTTGGTGAAAGGTCAGCGTCTGCTCAGCCATGTAGCAGATGTGGAGCAAATGATAGCAGACGACGCCGTCCTCGTCAGAGCGAAGTGCATTTCGCAAGTGAAGGACGACGCTGTTTACGATGTGGAGTTAGCACAATGTTCTGTACGTTCATAATTATATACCTGTTTTACCCTACCATAATTATATACCTGACTGGTTTGCTGTGTGTACTACGCACTCCCTATGTTTGTTACTCGATGCATGGGTAAGGCCGCTTCTCGTGCTTTAGGTTAAGCGGCCCTGGCGCTGTGACTGCTATTAGTTGGGATACCTTAATTTACTAGCAACCATTCGCGTTATCGTGCGGTACGCAACACTCCAAAAATAAATGGTCTATTTTGGGCTCCTTTCTTTCCCGGAACAAAAATTGACATCTACCTCGCGTGTTCTTCCTTGCATTATCGCCGTTCTCATAGCCAGTACTCCGAGTTCACGAACAGCGTGCGTACTATCAACTTGACATAGCATTGTTAATAGGAACATGACGAGCGCCGCGCTTTCAGAAAAACTTTTTTGTGCAATCTGCGGGAGAAGAGCCAATTGCTGTCAAGGCATTTTATCTTGATCACTACCCAAACTACACCGTGTTGTACGGGCTGTACCTGCACACTCAGTAACAACTAGTTCACTGTCTCTCCCCCCCCCCCCCTAAAAAAAACAATGGACGTGCAACAATGGCTAATGCTTTTTTTTCTTTTTTCGTAGTTGTGGTCGTGCCCACTCAAGCGTGAGCTTCGCATCCATGCCTGTCGTCTGCTTTTTTCGTGCCATCTGTTTGGGAATCGGTAGAATTTCACTGGTGGAGCCGACCCCTTCGTGTTTGCATGGCCATTGTGACAGTTGAAGATGCAGCAGTAGTTCCCTCCTTTCTGTCGGGGTGACATCGACGAACAAGGGGAGTTTCACGTGCAGCGCGCGCTTCGCAAATGCGTGGGAACGAAAGGGAGCGGAGGGGTCGTACCACTCCGCAGTTGTACGCTTTTGCCGGCAGGGGAATGGAAAGCGCTGGCGTCGGCGGGCAAACTTGACCGGTTCTGCAATCCCGTCGCTGCTTGGATTATGCACGCGCAAACGTTCTCGTTCCATCACAGATGCGAGCTACGCGAGCATGCCGTGAGTGCTTACCTTCACCCGCACTTCTCCCTGCCTGGGCACTCCCACCTCGACTGTCTCGATGCTCAGGGGTTCCGAGGGCTCCCATGCAACGGCCGCCCGGCAGTAGATGGGCTGCACGCCGTGTACACAAGGAACGGGAAAACCCCGTGAGCCCACTTGGAAAAGCTCTCAGCGCCCAGGACGCCATGTGCGAGCTTTACTGCGCGTTTCCACTGCCACCCAGATTGCATTGGCTCAATCGTAACGATGACAGGCATACCAACATCACACAAACACGTACAGTCGAGCCTCGTTACAACGAACACTGGTATAGCGAATTATCGGTTATAGCGAACTAAATACAAACTTTCGTTGGTCACGCTTCATTTCTGCGACATGTAGCTTTTATAACAGAACCGAAAACGCGAGACCCACCGCGATATAGGCTTCAAAGAAGAAATATTTGATTCGCGCAAGGCTAGAGACTCGAAAGATAGCATAAAAAGCGAAGTGTAAATGTTTAAATAAAATTCACTATATATTTTTAAAATGTGGTTGCGACGTTAAAAATTTGGTTTAAACAGTTGCGAGAATTTTGGTCGTAAGCAGTGCGGACGCCGCGCACTTGGCCAGGAGACTAAAGGCATACTTACAGGAACTCCTGACGACTGAAATGACTGCTGAAGTAGAAGAAGCTCTCTCACGGATGGACAGTGTAGAAAACATCATTCTGCGCAGTGCTTGCGTTTTTGAATCTAGGATTTTTGCGCGAGCCAGATTGCCGATTTGTTAGAGCCGATTTTTATCTCTACCGTTACAACGAATATCGGATATAACGAACTTATGGTCCTGATGCTATTTCATTATAACGAGGTTCGACTGTAATAATAAAGGTCCTGGGACTTATCCGAACTGAGAGTTAGACATTTAAAAAATACAGTGCGCGCAGCAATCCGAATAATGGAACCAGTCATGCGCCTGGCAACCCGCCACGGTGGTCTAGTGGTTATGGTGCTCGTCTGCTGACCCAGAGGACGCGGGATCGAATACCGGCCGCGGCGGCAGCATCTTCGATGGAGGCGAAAAGGCTTGAGGCCCGTGTAGCTTAGATTTATGTGCACGTTAAAGAACCCCAGGTGGTCGAAATTTCCGGCGCCCTCCGCTCCGGAGCCCTCCTCATAATCATATTATTATTATTATGCGCCTGGCACAGCGACATATCCTGCATAATTCTGTGAACACTAGTTGGTATGAACATATGCAGGGAACGTGTCGTGGCTGTTGGGAATTTATTGGTACGTTTTGTTTTCATCTTTCTTGTATGATTTCTCGCGGACGACGTGCTCCTGCATCATATCCGTTCAGTGAGATATGTATAATTGTGTACGTATACTGCGAAATGCGTATCATAATTTATTTATGCAGCAACTACGTTTCTCATTGATGTTACCGGCAGTATATCGTTAGTGGATAAATTCCTGTGGCAACCGTCATAAGTTTGTGCATACCACTCGTATGAATGAAAGGGCTTCGCGCATAGGGGTGCGCAGGGTTCTTCATTAGGGGGGGGGGGGCAAGTTTCACCACAGCACCCCCCCCCCCTTATTGGTCCTGTCAAAAAAAAACGTGCTTCGCAGTGGATACAAAATGGAAAATCAAGCAATGATGAAAAACTTTGACTATTTGAGAAAAACACCTATTTTCACTTCTACGGGGGGGGGGGGGGGGGGGGCTACGTACCCCGTACCCCCTGGCTCGTACAGGGGGTCCAGGCCCGTACCTCCTGGCTACGGCCCTGGACCTGCCTTTGGTCCGCGGCTTTCCAAGGATAAACGTGGGATGTAAACAGTTCTTGGCATCCAACAGCAGCGGTCCTCGCCCATCATTATCGTCAAAAACCCTCATGGTCGTAACCCCAGGTACGACTGACTAAAGATGTGGGGCACGCTTGGCGTCCCCCTTCAATGATTAGGGGGGACGCCCCCCCCCCCCCGCCCCCCTCGTGCACACGGTATGGCTTCGGGATCAGCTCGTGGCTTTATGAACAAGAATCACATTCTTCCGTTCAGTCATGTCTCGCTCGGGCGCGTGCCCAATAACACAGGTTATGGAACTTATTGTAACTTCGTTTATAGCGTGTGCAGCGTCGAAACGAACAAAAGTAAAAGTAAAAAAAAAGGGGGAGGGTGAAACAAGGAAGTGATGTACAAAGAACTCCAGCTGGTCAAAAATGATCCGAAGTCCTTCACTAAGGCGCATCTCATAATCATATCGTGGTTTTGACTCGTACGTAAAACTAAAACCACAGAAACAAACTAGCAAAGTAGTGCAAATGGTTGTGCACGATATTAGTTTAGAGAGCACTTGTTATTTCGTCCATGAAGGCAGGTGACGTGATGGTAACAATCTGAGTGGGGAGGTCGGTGCAGTATCTGGCTGTGCCATGAAAAAATGATGACGAAAAGGCGATAGTATACGTGCACTTAGGCGAGCAACATTTAGTGAATGGCCAGTGCGCAGCAATACGTGTGAATGTGCACGTGGCGTTGGTGAGGCAAATCTGGTGAGGAGTCCATATGTGCGATATGCATTCGAGTTTCGTCTTAAACAGTGGTATGATGGTAATTTATCATGCTGAGCATCAATGCGGATGTTATGTGCGTTTCAGAAATCCCAAGCTCATGGTTATGCAGCTCACATCAATGACGAAAACGTTTAGGCGTCCAGAGAGAAGGGGCATCGTGGAGTAACCAATACAGACATAGTACATTGTTCCGGCCGTACACGCGCTCCATATCGTGGTACGCAGGGCCACGTGGTGACAGCGACCGATACCAAAGTTGACTAAAACAGTTTCTATAGCCGCGCGAGGATCAGCGAAAGAAAGAAATCACGCGAAACTTGCAAGCTGCAGCTCGAACATCCCTGCCTTCTTTGACGATCTCATTACAGTGGCACAGTGCAGATGACACTGGACCGGAGGCCCCGCGCCGGGACTCACCATGCCTTGCGTGGCGTCAATTGGGTCCATCGACATGGCGGGGCCGGTGTGGTCGCGGTCGCTTGAGCGTTGCACAGGAAAGCAAAAAAGGGGTGCTTGCTCTCCGACTAGTTCCACATACCATGGCGCGTACCCACTACGGGCCAAGAATCCGGAGGTTGAAACAAAGGCTCGGGAACAGACAGACAGACAATGAACTTTATTAAGATAGTCCTGAGGAGCACCGCAGCCGTTCAGGGCGGCAGCGCCGCGGGCCGCTCCCACGTGGGGACGGGGAGGCCAAGCCTCACCGTCGCGTCGTGGGCCCTCTGGACGGCCCTTAATTGGTGTAGTAGATTCGAGCTCCTTAGCTCGGAGCACCACTCTTCTTCAGTGAGGCGTTGAGGGCCCCGTAAGGCGGGACACCGCCAGAGCATGTGATCTAAACTGCTTCTCGCGCCACAATCGGGACAGGTGTCAGCTTGCGACTGCTTCTGCGCAGAGCTGATAGACGGAGCGATCAAGGCGACGGTGAGTTAAGGCAAATTTATATACATATATACAGAGGCTTTACATATTCGGCGCTGGGGCCCACAGCTTATTGGGCTCGCACAGCGGTGTGACGACGACCCGGGATTGCTTCGTTCGCTGTCTCGCTCTCTCCGCGCAGGTTGGTTCTTTTATAGCCTTGAGCGATCGCTTGCATCAGCCAGGAGCTCGAAGCCTTCAATCAGAAACCGCCGTTGGTCGCTGGCTCGAACCGGATCCGCGGATGAGAGGGCTTGCCGCACGTTGCGGGAGAGATTTCCTTCGGTTGCGTCAGACGCAGCGCCGGAGTTGCCGGGGATTGCGTAAGGCTCCCGCCTCGTTGCATCAGCTTGTGTTGACGCTGGTTGCGTCAGACGTTTTACCAGCTTGAATGCCTTGTCGAAGCAAGGAAGTTTGGGTTGGGAGCCCTGGCATAACAGCTCCCACGTGAGACCACTATATATAGAAACACAAGTTTTTTGTATAGTGCGTCTGTATGCCACCACGTAGGAGTGCAGAAGATTCCGCAAGATTTTAACAGCGGAGCTGTTTAAGCCGGCCGTAAAAACTTTGGTGTCCGCAGAAAAACACAGGTGGGTATGCGCCACAGGAATTGGGCAAGTCCCGCTACCGAGTACAGCAGGTGCGAGCGAAAACTGTTCGGTGAAGTGGAGCACGTGAAGCACGTGAAATAGAGAGAGAGAGAGAGAAAAGAAAGATAAAAATAGAGAGAAACAAAGGGAATAAAGACATAAAAATGTAGAAAGAGAGAAAAAGAGAAAGAAGCAGACACGAGAAAGAGATAGAAAAAACACAGAACAAGACAGAAAGAGAAAGAAGGAGAGAAATAAAGAGAAACAAAGAAACAGAGAGAAAGAGAAAGAAAGAAAAAGGGAAACAAGGAAGGCCACCCAGCTGCGCTCTTCCTTCAGGCTTGTGCACCACTAGTGCGAAGCTGCCATGATTTTTTTTTCACTCTTTCACATGAGCCCCGCCTTGCAAGGCCAAAATTCTTGAAATAATGTGGAATTGAAGTAACTATAGTGAAAAACTTATTGTCTTAAAGAAAAATTGCGGACAGTTTTGCACTAACTCGCGCAAAGCTTGGCACAGCGAAGCACGGACCCGTCGCCGCTCGTCGACCGACACGCCTAGTTTCAAGATGCGCGGCTTCCTCCGCGGGAGTACGCAGGTTGCGCGCGACGTTTCCGTCGGTGGGCGTGGCTGCGCATGCGCGGCTTGGCCAGGTGGTGCGGCATCTGGTCGCTAGACGACGCGATGCTTGCTTCCTCTTTCTTTCTATCTTTTTTTTTTCTCTCTCTTTCGTTGATGTTCGCTCTGTCTTTCTTTTTCTTTCTGCATTTCTTTCTCTCTATTTCTCTCTTTCTCGTTCTTTCTGTGCTACGCTTTACTATCGCGCCTCCTCCTTCCCTCCTCCTCCTCACCATCACATCTCTCCTCCTCACGCTAACTTCCCTTTCCTATCCCCTTGCTGCACTATGCTATTACAAGGCTATGCTATGCTACGCTAGCGTGCCTGGATAGCCGAGTGGTTAGGACGCGCGGATCGAGGGTGCACAGGTTCGAGTCCCGCCTCGTGAAGAATTTTTTTCGGCAAGAATTTTTCTCCTTCTCTTTCTTTATATCTTTCTTTCCATCTCTCTGTTTGTTTCTCTGTTTCTTTATTTCTCTCTCTATGTACTCGTTCTCAGGTAGCCGCACAGTGGCACATACCCGTGAAGACGATGATAGTTTTCTGCGATCGACTCACAAGGAACGATTTGCAAAACAGCTTCGCTGTTAAAATCATGAGCCGTTTATACTCTGTGAAGATGCATGACCAGCGAAGCTGTGTGGCACACAGATTTATTTATTTCATTTATTTATTTATGCGTATATTTATAATTTACTGAATTTAGGGTATGTGCCTTTCCACCTCGAGTCGCGGGGCCAGAAGTGCCGCGCGCATGTTACTTAGTTATTAATTTCATTAATTCACACACACACACACACACACACACACACACACACACACACACACACACACACACACACACACACACACACACACACACACACACACACACACACACACACACACACACACACACACACACAGTATTGCGTCTGCAAGTGTCGACAATGGAGAATCAGACGGCCTTAGGTATTTCTTTTATATATACTTCATAAATGTGTATATAATTGTAAATTGTGTATATAGTTCATCAAAATTGTAAATTAATAGAACATTGTATATATATATATATATATATATATATATATATATATATATATATATATATATATATATATATATATATATATATATATCTTCTCCGAGCCAGCTCCTCAATCATCATTCACTTCGTGGATATGGCGTGATTTGTTTTATGAGCGTGTACCGTTAATCATAAGCAGTATTCACCAGTGCATAATTCAAAAAACGCCAGGCCTGCGCGGAAAGAGCAGCACAGTCACAGCGAAAGCTGGAAGAGCGGCATTTCTAGAGCCCGTTGTAAACTCTCTTGGGGCTACTAATACAAGTACACTAGCAAGGTACCCACTACGCTATAAATCACAATATTTGTGAACTTGGGAAGCACTACAACGCCATTATTCATCATTGTGCGCAGAAGCGATGTTTGATAAAACGACGGAATAAGCACAATTACTCTTGTAATATCTTTTAAGCAATGATATTGTCCATTTGTTGAAATGGTTTTTGGTAAATAATTATGCACTTGGATTTTGTATATCCTGAACACTTCAATTTAGTGATTACACCACATTGGCTGCACATAACCATGGGTAATGCCACTGCTGTTAACTGCTGATCAGCACAGCTAGGACCTGCTCTTGTTGCTTGATAATCACCAGTACTAGATGCCACTTAACTCCTAATCATCAACCTATTGTATCCTAGCTCCAAGCAGTTCCCAACTGTAGCGCACGACAGATCAAGGTTCCATTTCGAACGCAAATGGAACCGGTTTTGTTTCCAGTACAACTGGAAGTGGTTCCAGTTCGATCTCGGCTGGAATTAGTTGCTTCTAAGCGGGTTCCCAACGAGAACCACGGCCTGCAACTAGGATCAACTTGCTTCCAGTAGAACTGAAATGATTCCCAACTGGTACCAGATGCATCTAGTTCAACTGGAAATGTCTCTACTTCAATCCCAGCTTGAACCAGTTAGTCTCCAACCGGGGGCAGTTAAACCGGAAATGTTTCCAGTTCAATCCCAGCTGGAACCAGTTGCTTCCATTTCAACTGGAAAACTTTCCAGTTCAATCCCAACTGGAACCGCTTGCTTCCAGTTCAATCCCAGCTGGAACCAATTGCTTCCCAGTTTGTTTCCAACTGGAACCAGTTGATCTCAGTTTATTCCAGTCAAAAGCAGTTGTATTCCCAGTTACCCATTTTCACCTGGGATTACACTGTGCTTTTGTGTATGCGTAAGACAATCTGTGGTGTACGCTTTCCCTCTCCTCTCTTTCCTTCCCCCTCTCGCGGTGGCGGCCCGCGCTCGCGTCGTCTCGCAGTCAGTCCATCCGCCGCATGCAGCGCGGCTACGAACTGCCTCTTACCATCCACAAACAAACGGGCTCGTAGAACTTTTCCATCGTCATCTCAAAGCAGCGCTTACAGGGCACGGTCCCCCGGCCAAGTTTCTTGAAGCTCTCCCACTCACACTGCTGGGAATCCGATCTGCGTTCAAGGAAGGCCTTTCGTGCGCCAGTGCCGAGCTTGTTTATTGGCTGGGGCTGGGTGTCTGGACTTGATACTGTTCCATTTTAGAGTTCTGTGCGTTGACGTCCTATCTTTGTCAGTCGTGAAAGGAGCGGCTCTACATTACTTATGTGCGTTTAAGAAAACCGGGTCACCAATTGTAGAGAGCATGCGGCGGATGGATTGACTGCGAGACGAGACGTTCGTGCGGTATGGTTGTTTATTCTCCGTCTGCTGAGCTGCGGCGACACGAAGCACATCCGGCTCGCCGCTTTCACTGGAGCTAACTAATCGTTCGTCACTTCGGCTGTCATGGACACGTTACCAGTAAAAAGTAACAGTGTTACAGTTACAGTTACCTAAGCCAAAAAAGTAACTCTGTTACAGTTACAGAGTTTCCGAAAGTCACTTTTCACAGTTACAGTTACGTGCAAAAGTAACGTCGTCACTTTTCCTTTACTCTATAAAATAATAGATCACAAATCAAATTATAGAATTTATTTAATAAGGGTTGCACGTCGTAAAACCTATAGACGATAGGAATTACCTAAAAGGGGGCCCAACACCTGCAATCGTTTTGAACGCCTCTTACTTGAAGTGGAAAACGTGGTTGATGTACTGGAACGACAGCGCATGCGAAGAGCAGCAGGGAGTGCATCACGATCGAGTGGGGCACTGGAGTGGGGACGACGTCCATTTGTCTGCTCCATATGTTTAAGGTGTGTCAGACTCTGTTCGGAGAGCTTCCGGTCCGCTGGACATGCAAACCGTTTTTAAGTCCCGTTATTATACCTTGGAACGTGTGTTCACGAAATCCCAAGACTGCACACCTGCGGACGATCATGGCGGTGTCTAAAAGTGCGATGCGGGGATCGGCGAAACGGGCAGGAAATGATCAAGGAGGCCTAAAGAACATAAGCGGAATGTTGCTAAAGCAGCCCATGCAACGCGTTCTAAGACCGAGCTTGTTGAGCACTGCTGGATGACAGGCCATAGCTTTGACCTAAACAATGCGACGACGCCGCGGTTTGTGAACGAAGGTGGGGGAAAAGCAACTCGTGGAATCGTGGTTCATTCGCCGCGGCTTGCAAAGACAACTTCGGCCCCCCACTGGACATTTACAAGGACATGTGTGACTAGTGGACTGGTTGACCTCGGCTCATTTTTTTTCTTTTTAGGGACGAAGCTCTTTAAGGCGGCAGCCGTTCGTCCCTCGTAGTAGTGCGTAACCAGTCGTAACGCTAGTACCAGATCTTGACCTCCAAGGTGGTGCCGGTGGGAGATTTTTCCTGTGCGTTGTTGAACAATAAAAAATTCGCAGCGTGCGCGTTAACTAAAAGCCGAATTCTTCTGTCTCTCATTCCCCATTAGCAGCCATTGGCATGTTCCAGTAGGAAACGTTAGTAGAAGTAGAAGTGTAAGTGTTAGCTAAAAGCCGACTTCTTCTGTGTCTCATTCCCATTAGCAGCCATTGTTTACCTCCAAGGTAGTGCCTGGTGAGATTTCTCCTGTGCGTGATTAAACAATAAAAGTTTTGTTCAAAACGCCGTTGATTGATGAAATAAACCAACGAAAGACGCCAGATGTTTTCTAAAAGCAAAACGAAAGAACGCCAGATGTTTCTAAAGCAAAACGAAGAGACGCCAGCTGCTTAACGAAAGACGCCAGATGTTTCCTAAAGCAATGGTTTTCTAAACAATTAAAATTCACAGCGTACATGTAAAATTAAAGTGAGCTGCAAGTCGTCATAACTCATCGAACCTTTAGTATAAACGCGCCCGATCTCACGTCGGTGATGATGTACTGGGCAGAATTCACGGAAGATTCACGGTTTACCGATGAACCTCCGCAGCTTCGCCCACTCATCATCATTCACTCCGTGGATATGCTGTGATTTTTCAGGATGCCACCTGCATTGGGGGCGAAACGTCTGTCATTTTGTTAATAACTGTTGCGTTAAGTCGTAGTAAACATTTCACAATCAGATACAAAGAAGTTTTAAAAAATCGCTTCACTAGTTCACGGAATTTCTGGCCTTAGCCGTTTCGCGTTCTGCTGTTTTCTAGCCACCTGTTAAACACTATTAGCTCGGAGCTCGGAGTCTCAGACGAGGGAGACTGTAAACATGGCATCCTAAAGGGGTACTGACACAAAATTTCGCGGCCGAGATAGCCTGCTGGATCGATTCCCGTGTACGTGCGTGTACCATCTGCAAAATATCGACATCGAATAAAGCTTAGAAGGTGAATTTTGAAGTTCGCGAGCGCGATCCAGCATTATACGCCGTACCTAGTGCATTGACACCCTCGGAGGTGACCCGAGGTGACCCCCCTATACTTCCCCTACGCAACCGTTGCAGCCAGTACAAGTTTATATAATGACGTCATAGCCGCCATTTCTGTTTTGACGCGCATCCCGACGAATCACTCCTCGCCAGCGGGTCAAACCTGAAGTGATTCGCCACGTCGAAAGTTCCTTCCGTCCCCGCCGCAAGAAAATCGACGCCATCAGACGACGATGAGCCCGACGACGACAGACCGTGCGGATATGCGTCACTGTTCTGTGTGCTCACGTGACCGAGCGTTTCACTCGCTAGGTGGTGATAGTTGCACCCGCCGGCTTGTCGTTATGTGTCAGCACACGGCCGGTCTAGAGGCGCGCGCTCGCTCGAGCGCGCGCCCGCGCGCCTCCAGACCGGCCGTGGTCAGCATCGTCTCGGCCGCGCCGCGCCGTGAAAGGAGGCGTGCTGGTATTTCATGCCGCCGCGGGGCGGCGCGCACGTCAGTACTGAGATCTGTCGAGAACACCCGCCGACCGCCGGAGCCGCACGTTTCCTCGCTTGCACGTGTTCTCGCAACGTCTGCGGCAGGGGCGTAGCCAGGGGGGGGGGGGGGGGTTCACACCAGCCCGCCCCGAAATTTTTCAATTTTGCATGTGTATACACGCACACATAAAACGCACGCGCGAAGATACATAAAGTATGGTTGAACCCCCCCCCCCCCCCCGAAAAAAATTTCTGGCTACGCCCTTGGTCTGCGGTGTGCCAATTTGAACTTGTTCGGTATCGGTATACGTACCGATGTGACCGTGCCACAGTGACGACAATGGTGTGTAAACAGCAAAGACACTGCTTTGCACCTGGATGCATTGTAAGAGTGTGTCAAAATAAATGTCTTGCTTGTACAAATAGACCTTGATTTTCGATGCGCAAGTCATAAAAGTTAGGGGTGTGCGAATATTCGAGTTTCGAATTCCAATCGAACAATACCTAACCGAATAATTCGATTCGACTTTCGAATAGCTCGTATTCAAAGTCTCGAATAATTCGACAGGACGAATATCTAAAACGCGACAAAGGTGCAACTTGGCTAGGGTGGAGTGGATAAAACTAACGCTACATCGGTACAGTAGGCCTTTCGTTACAACTTTCACCGATATCCTGGTACAAAAGCGAGCGCATGTTTATTTCAAAGGCGATCATCTAATTTGCACACGTAAAAAAAAAAAAGAAACATGAGAAAACTGTCAAGCTCTTCACAACTTCGCCTCTGAAACGAAGGCATGCACTTTCCTTGCCTAGTTCGGTCGCGTATGCCGCAGGCGACGTATTACATTCGGTCTTCGGCCCGCGAAACCCTCGGTGATTGGATTCATATATGAAAATTTGTTCCCGCTGTGCAGTCGTCACTGCCGCACCGCACCAATCGTTCAAGAACTCCCATCGCTTCGGCGCCTTTGAAACACTGCTGTTAACGAGCGCCCGAAGATTGTTGGGCCCCGAGTATGCATCGAGATAAAGCAGTATTGCACGACCACAGATGGAGCACAATTGAAGCCGTATTCCGCGACCATAGGGAAAAAAACTAGCTACCGTACCCCCTTTTTCTAGCCGTTGAGTGGGCCCCTGCTAACTGGAGTGACGGTTCTCCTATCAACATGCCTGCGCGCCCAGAAAAGCAGAATAAAAATACTCTTCCGAACAAGCACGTAATAAAGCTGCCACCAACTCGTAGCGTCCCTGATTTTTCCTTTGTCTTGCAGTAACTGGCGCTACTAGTTTCATGTAAATATACGTACTATTCGATATTTTTCGCCACTATTCGATTCGAGATGAAATTTCACTATTCGCACACCCCTACTAAAATAACACATTCAAGTATGGTTGCTGATACCTTTACCTGCATTGAGACGTCACGGAGAACACTGTGGCATCAAAGTGAAAACTGCACGGACGTTGTTTTGGTGTCAAGCTCACGGCAAGTCATTCATTTGATTCCCTATCTTCCAGCGCTTCGGGGTGCGAGTGGCAAACGTAGCTGATATACAAGAAAGTAGATTGAAATCATTAGTTTTCAGCTTTGCAGCGAGCCGCCAGAATTGTGCCAGCTAGCCTTTGTTATAATCCGCATGGTAGCGTGAAATAGTCGCAACGAAAAGCCAGAAAAGCGGCTGCTACGCGCGCGCGGGCGCGAGCGCGGGCATCTCGGAGCCGACAGCAGCGCCGCCGCATCTGGATTAATTCTCGCTCCCTCTCCGGCGCGCCGATGCTGACACCTCTCCTTCTAGCCACCATATTGTCGTTTTTGGAGCTCTGTCAAACCGAAACTGAGGCTGTGTCGGTAATGAGAAGCTTGTAATTAATTATCTGTCGCGCGCTGCAGCAAATGATGTGCCGTGTTATAAAAAAAAAAACGGACGCGAACTTAGCAGGCTGTTCAGTTGAACCATGATTGATTTACATATGTTGCGTTAATGACAGACCTCCAACCTCGGTCTTCTGTCACCTCCGAGGGGCGCCCTATTCTGGAAAGTTGAGGGGTGGAGAGGATATATGGTAAAGAAGAAAGTTCAAAAAGTGTTGCTGTTGGATAATTTTTCATAAAGACAGAAGTAACTGTAACGGTATTTTCTCTTTCAGTTACTGCAAAAAAAAAAAGTAACAGTGTAACAGTTACAAATTCCTCTAACTTAAAAGTAACTAGTTACAGTTACAAGTTACTGAAAAAAGTAAGTAGTTACCGGTAACGCGTTACTAGTAACTGGTTACTGCCCAAGACTGGATATAGAGAGGGAATCAACTTTATTGAGACCCTAGGAGGAAATGTATCATGAGGAACCCACTACGCTATAAATCATCATAATTTTTGTGAAGTAGGGAAGCAGCCACTATGCAATTTTTCGTCATTCTGGGAGAACCGCGTGGTACCTGCTAAACACCTGTAAGGCATTATGTGATGACGATGAAGAATTATGGCAGAGCCCTTTGTAATGGGTTGGAAGCATTCAACAACCCACTCGTTGCACAATTCGCATTGTGTGACGCCTGGTTACAGAATTCGCGTTGTGTGACGCTTGGTTGTTATTTTACTCTTCTAACACGCTACATTACATATATGTAATGTGGTTCCTTCCGACATGAAGCCTGTATAGGGTCGTTTTGCAAAGCAGTTTCAAGCACCGGCGTGGCTCTGAGGTAGAATACCGGGCTCCCACGCAGAGGACCCAGGTTCGAGCCTTGTTCGATCCTGGAAATTTTTTCTTATTTAAATTTTTTTTCTTATTTCGAACGATAGTGGTCACGGACGCGTATTATGATTTCCTGGCGCGTCAGCGCACGCGAGAGAGAAAAAAGAGAGAGCGAGGAGGACGCCAGCGGCTCCTCCGCGACCGCTTGCGCGCTATTGGTTCTCCTCTTAGGATCACGTGGCTGGGCACGTGAGAGCGTTTACGAACGCACGTAGGCACGGAGTAGTGTTTACGGCTGTTCCATCGTACGGAAGCACCCTCCTCCTAGCCACGCCGCAGATTCGCGCCACGCACATGGCGGACGCTCAAGTACGCGCGCCTGTTCCGAGTTGCGCTTGCCCATCTCGCGTTGAGCGGGTTTCAATAAACGTGCTTCCGAGTGACATGTTGGACACGAGTACGCCTACGTGCGAAATAAACGCCAGATCTCATAGCCCATGTAACATCGAGCAGGTTTCGATGAGCACGCGGACGTTCACGCGTGAGTTAGATGCAAGTTCTAACTGCCGATCAAACGTGAAGTGCCTTCGCGTCGACCTGTGCACGGACGGCGATGCACACGAGTGGATCGCAAGCTACAGTAGGAAAACGAACACGGCATGGATCGTCGACAGGGAAACCCGAAATCCAAAGAGGTAAGTTCACGTGTTCGTTTCTTCTACAAGTGGTGAATAGGCCAATCTAATAATAACATTTGATGATATCGACGCCAATTGCGAATATGCTAAATGCGAAAGCGCTAAATGCTCGCTCATCGTATCGAAAGGCGCACCCCGAAAAAAATTCCTGGCTACGGGCCTGCATGGCCGTATGCTAGGGGGTTAATGCTTCAGCAGTGCGTTGCTTGCGGCGCGATCCGATCTGCCACTCAAACTTTTGAACGAGCCAAACGGGCGACAGGGCCGCAAAAAGTTGGTGATAAAATATTCTGCAGTTAAGTACGGTTCAATGGACGCGGCTATTGCAGGCATGGCTTTCCAAAAATGGAAAATAATCACACAATATCACCAAAATTCACAGTGAAAACAGAGGCCTCTTGGTTTCAGTTCAAAACAACCTTTCAAGTACACTAATTGTACCAGTCATTGACAGTTTTGCCGACTTCAGGAGCGGCATTTCCATGCTGCAGCTGCGGCTTTAGTGCACAATATCATTGCAGCATTCAGTCCAAAACACAGCGTCGCGCCTTTCGATACGATGAGCGAGCATTCAGCGCTTTCGCATTTAGCCTTTCCGCCACTGGCGTCGATATCATCAAATATTATTACTGGGCCTATTCGCCACTTGTAAAAGAAACGAACGCGTGAACTTGCCTCTTCGGATTTCGGGTTTCCCTGTCGACGATCCATGTCGTGTTGTTTTTCCTACTGTAGCTGGCGATCCACTCGTGTGCGTCGCCGTCCGTGCACAGGTCGACGCGGAGGCACTTCACGTTGACACTCTGAACCACGTTGCTCATCGAAACTATCGAAACCCGCTTGTGGGCGCCCTCGGCGCGCCTATCTGCGGCGTCTCGGCGTGGCGAGGGGTGCTTCCGAACGATGGAACAGCCGTAAACACTCCTCCGTGCGTGCGGAAACGTGCTCGCCAGCCCAGCCACGTGACCCCACGAGAAGAACCAATAGCGCGCAAGCGCTCGTCGAGGGGCCGCTGGCGTCCTCCTCGCTCTCTCTTTTTTCTCTCTCGCGTGCGCTGCCGCGCCAGGAAATCATAATACGCGTCACGGACACCGGCGGGGGCGGCGGACAACTACGGCGCCAAAAACGGCCCTTGTTGTGATCTCATAACAGCTTTCGCTGTAAAACACGCTCAAGCTCTTCCGAGATTTGCTCACCACCAGCGTTAAATGGTGTATATAAATAGCTCGCTGTTATTTCGCCGGCGCAAGCATGGGACATGTTGAGTTGTCTAATGCAGCAGGCTGGGGAGCGAGGCCTGGGGTCGATGGTTTGAATCCCCGGTCGGGTGCTTTGGAATTTTTTAGATGTGAAGCATCTCTTGCTCGGGGGTTTGTCCCGCGGCCTGGTAGTCCGCACTCACACTACACATGAGCAACTCTCCTCCTTCCCTCTCTCCAACAGCTGCGCGTTACTCTCTCCACTTCTCTACCAGCATCTGCTTGCGCTTCTGAGTTCTCGCTTCTGCTCTCGCGGCGCATGCGGTACTCTCCTCCTCTAGTCTCCTCTCCTTCAAGGGGTAGAGCACTCTGCGCGTTCAGTCCAGCGCTTGCTTCGGTTGACTCTTCCGAAATGCGGGCATGCCGAAATTCTTTCCTGCGCAGAGCCGCGATGCGCGCCAGCGCATGCACGTCCCCTCCCCCTCTTTCTCCTCTCCTACGCTGCCTCCCTCTCGCGCGCCTGTCGACCGCGTTCGAAATTCTCTCCCGCGCAGCGCCGCGATGAACGCCAGCGCATACGCGTCCTCCCCCTCTCCTACGCTGCCTCCCTCTCGCGCGCCTGTCGACTGCGTTCCCCGGTCGCCCTGTGAGAATTAACGGCCAGGCTAGAGGGAAGACACGACGCGCGTAGTGTTCCTCCTCGCGTTCCACGACGCGAGGTTGGTAGCATGCCCGATGTCGGTAGCATGCCGAACGAACGCCAACGGAACGCGATCGTGCAAGTGCTCCGGCTTCGGCTCATGGTCTCCTTTAACGGGAGATGGTGTAATTTTTTTCTTCTGCTTTATTTTTCGGTGCCTTTTTTATATATATACATATACATATCCGAGGCATGACGGCGACGGCAAAAATCTGCCGAGAGTGTCCATATAATTGCTATCACAAGAAAAAGTCAACTCTAGAGCTTGTCAAATGGGTGCTGCAGTGCTACAGTTGACCTGCCGAGGGGGGGAGGGGTGCGGCGAGCCCTTCCTTAAAAACTGGAAGGGGGCTGGCGGGCCCCCCCGAGTATCATCAGTGCTAAAATAGCGAGAGCCAAGCACACGCAGCGGTACAAGATACTGAAACTACCACTGAGACGCGCAGCTCGGCGAAAACGGAACTTTTGAACCCCTCGCGCCGTTCTCCATGGTAACGCCAAGAGGTTCTTTTTTCCATGAATCAAACAGAAACAAACAAGCAGCATGTTATTACACCTTGTGATGCACGGAAGGCTTTTTTATCGCGTCTAGTTTGATTACTAGTGGTTAATAGTACACGGGACTCTTGACGTTATCGGGATAATTTCGAAAGTATCCCACTCGTGGCGCACATCGTTTCCTACATTTACCTTAATTTCTCGATTACTATAGCACTGCTGTTGATACTATTGACGCTTTAGACGTTCTCACACATTGACCTTTCACTCTGACATTAATTGTTATTTGCCTTTAGTGTCCCTTTAAGGCTTTTTCACCGGCTTACCCAATGGTTATCAGCAGTGTCATCCTCGGTGACCAAGGTTGCTCATGAGGACAAACAATTGCACTAACAAAGTAACAGATATGATGAACTCTGGGTCTTCCTTCAACTATGTTATACGTAGCGATGTTTTACAGTAAGTAAAAGATATAATGAACTCTGGGTCTTCCTTTAACTATGTTATACGTAGTGATGTTTTACAGTAAAAGTTTATGCACAAAGGGGGTGGGGCATTATCATAAATTCTTTCTTTGCAATAGCAATGTCCAAATCTGTGCAAAATGACTCAACACTAGCTGGCAGAGAGCCGTGTGCCTTTTCCTTTATTGCGAACTTTTACGAGTGCAGCTGTACAATCGCCTGGGAAGTGCAGGTGCTCGTGACAGACAGCAGCAGGTAAACAAGATGCCGCACATTGCACTGGTAAAATCTTATTCCTAGAGCATGGCAGAGGAACAATGGTGCACCCATGTTGCCTCTACCATGCAGTCGACATGCACGGTAGAGGCAACATGTCTGCATGTCTGCAAAATGAACAGTGTTATATTCGTGCAATTGCGTACGTCTGTATACAAATTACTTTTTATACGTACGGATTACACATATACTAGGTCATACACTACATAATTTTATGTCTCGTAGTGGTACTTTATTCATCACAGCCTACAAAAACATTGTTACATAGTGGTTACCATGACCATATGCAAGTAGTAAATACATGTGGCATAAATGCATACAGAAAAACATCGGATGGCACTTATAAGAAAAGAAGACATTTGTACTGCTACACTTTGTTAAACAAAGATGCTAGTTATGCATTGTGGACTACCATCCACTAGTCCCATTAATCCCAGGACTAATCCTTCCAGTCACTCATCTGATAAAATGTCACAAGCAACTTCCATTAAGTAGAGAAAAATGGCAATATACTACTTTCCACGGTCACTATGTGCCACAGACCATGCCAATTTCAAGTAAGAGTTAAGAAGGCCATCACACAGTGTTGACAGCCAAAAACAGAATGCAGTATGCTTGAGAATACTCGCAGACACCTGTGCAACTGAACTTTCTTTGTGCAGTTTCGACATCACAAAATTTGCTCAAAGAAGATTTTCACATATTTTAGACAGCTAAGCCCGAGACAAGCATTGGCATTTTAACAGTAATAACAGCAAAATGTACGGGTCCCCTTGTTTCAGCTGAACATCAGCTCGGCCACATACAGGACTTGACAGCACAACAATGATGCAGTTCCCAGCTTCTTGCTTATGGTGGTTGGCATACATTGGAGAATTGCTGTTATGAATACTGGGCTTAAGTGGATTTTTTTTGGCATTCTCACTTTTCAATATATTACAGTTTCAAACCTGTATCTAGGGGTCACAAAAACAATGAGAAATACAACAGCATCTGCTTTGTCAGACTATGCTCAGTTTCTGAGCAGATTGAAACACCAACACAAGACTTTTGAGAACACAAATGTACACCCTCAAAAGTCACCCCCTTGCCTTGGAGGTTAAGACGGAGGGACAGGAAATGCAGTAAAACAGGTGCACAGATCACAAATATTCTGCACACACTAAAGTCTGCACATGCGCTAATTCTGTAGGTGCTAGATTCTGTAAGTGCTAAAAACATGCATACAGAACATGATGATTCCACATAAAGGCTCACAGCAGTTCCTGCTCTTAGGTCACAGAACAGATAGCATGCACAAAAAAAAGTCTATCACCAAGGCAGTTCTCACTTTTGCTTCTATGCTTTTTGCACAAAAAAGAAGGAAAAGCAATATACAGATATCAAGCCAAGCCAGGGAACAATAAACAAAGGCCATAGCAAACTTACCAGCCAACATACCAGCCCCCAAAAACTATGCACTTTTACACCAACAGCAGCAGTTTCTTTCATGGCCTTCACTGGAATGTACCTCTTGCTTCCACACGTAAAAAAAAGGAACCCCAAAAGGTTTGTTCCACGAGTAACGGGCTTCATAGATACACTTTAGATATGCAAAAGTGCACATGTTGCTTCAAAGGTTAATGATGCTGTTGTCACCACCCATGCCTATAAATGCATTTAGCAAGATTTGCATGGCAAGTCATTTAAATGCTTTAAATGTAAACTCAGGCCCTTGACAAGGTAATCCATGTGTGCCTAAAACACATCAGCATAAAACATTTGTGCAACACACTATGGAGGAAACTGATACTAGCAATTCTACATGAAACATGCTTGTCATGCCTAGAAAAAAAAAAAAACCACTGAGTTATTTATAGTGCCCTCAGAATACTGCAATAAGAAATGCTCAGATTATTAACACTAACCTTATATGAAACATGAGATATGGTTTACAATCAAAACAGAAAAAAAGAAGCCTAGCTTATAGCATGCCTTCATTCTTTTTTTCTCTGGGCACATCATTGGTTGATCGACGGACTTTCAGGCAAAGTTTTCTAGAGGCATGATATTTAATATTACATTAAGTAGACACCACTGTTCAGTAACATAATCACGATGAGATTCATACTCGAGAGTTTTGACATCCCTGTGCCTTAGCATGTTTCAAACTGCACAGTTTTATTGGTCAGGCTGACTGCTGGCATGGAACCATACCTTGAGAAACTGAATGGTGGATAAAGATACAGTTATTGATAACAAGAATGAGATTCAAAGAAGTGTAAATGAAACTCCGTGTTCAGTTTCAGCTTTTCAGGCGAAGAGAAACAAGACTATCAACTAACCCACAAGAAGGATTCTGAATTTAAATAAATATATGTTGCAAGCTAGAGCTTTCTTCCCTCACAGACTTGTTTTTGATATCCTCCTTGCTAAATGCGCAAGGAATCATCATACTGGCTCAGGAAGATTAAACGCCTGAAAATTACATTGCTTACGTGAAACTTAAATGTGCAAGGAACTGTTCATAACAATGGAAAAAAAAAACATTGACACGAGTTATATTGATGCATGCCAATGTTAGCAAAACTGATGCACGTAGCTTGTGAATTTGCCCACATGTGGCGTGCAGTCATCTGTGTCAGTCTTACCTACACCAGCTCAGCACAATGTAATCTTAACTAAAACATTTTCCAATTACTGTAGGATGCAATATTGGTGCACGTGGAAGAGAGAATATCAGATTCAGCAAACTAGTGTGGTACAAACTGACCTATTATCACAGAAGTCTTTGTACACTAAATCACTGAATCGGCATGCTGGAACACAGCTTACTAATAATTAAGGTGCGTGCAATCTTATAAGCCCGTTGCTGTGAAACAAGTGAGATTCAAAAGCAGTTAAAACTGCATTTACACCTCTCTTTCCAACGTCAGTCCCAAATAATTCCTCATAAACAACCAGAAAATGCAAACACAACACTGCAGAAGCTTGTGACTTCAAGAAAATAAACATCAATGAGAGCCACTGATATTCTTTCACAGGCTAAAACACAAAGCTAAATAAACACACCTTTAACAAAGATAATACATGTGGCACTCAACTTAAATGGAAGACTTGGATTCTGTTGGCTTTCTGCAAATTCTATGAAACATAGGTTGCTAAAAGACTCACATTTTTCCTGCATACACAAATATAGGCCTTTATGACTCAGGAACATTAAGAATGCATACAAACAAAACAAAGAAAGCAACAATGGCACAGCATAAACACATGGCTTCACAGAGTAAGCAAAATAAACTCCACCACATGACATAATTAAGCCTTTTACAAAATTAGCACAACCAACAACAACCAAAAAATTGTGACGCAGTGTGTTAATAAAAATAAGGTTCACGTAAGTAAAGCAAAGGCAAGCATTAAACATGTGCCAGTTATTAAAGCCATTCTTGCTGTTTAATAAATACACCGTTAGCAAATATGGACAAAACTGTAAAAGTATTCTCGCAGAGCACTACACACATTTAAAAAAAAATACAGTAAATAAGTGTTTTAAAAGATATTTGTATCTCCTAGCTCCAAACAGACATACTCAAGATATAAGCTACAAGCTTTGTAAAAGCAAGCCTTGGTTTTTCTAAAACTTTTACGTAGCCCACAAAAATTTGTCCTTCACTGTGCTCTAGAATACAATAAAACTAGGTAAAGACATAACTAAATCATGCCCTCAAATTAAGACATTGTTGCCCAGATGAATGCAGGGAAGCATTCACAAAATGAGCGAAACACGCTGAAATTATCAGCACTGGTAATCATAAATTGCCCAGAGCAAATAAAATGCATATATAGGTTAACAAAGTGTATATGTACCCTCAAACCAGATCATTTGAGCCTATCTGTAACAGGTTGCAAAATAAAAGTGATTATGAGAGTGCAACATAACAGGGCAAATAATAAAAGCTTTAAAGAATCTTGTACATCATATATAACAGCACTCCATGCTCACACATTTCTCATCTGTCCATTATTACTTCTAAGGAGTCCACACTAAATGGGTGAGGTAACAAATGATAAATTTTGATCAATTGCTGCGACAGCTGAGTTATACTGTTGAGACTTCTTCAATGTAACAATAACAAAAATGTTCTCAGTTCCACTGAAAAAACAATTCTTCAATTGTAACAACGAAACATAGGGCACCTATGATGAAAGACAAACCTGTGGCTTGCAAAAAGTAGAGCCAATGTTTTCATATTAGAATGCCACTACTGCTGTCAGTTCCCACTAAAATGAAACACACTTGTGTCAGGACAACTGTTGAAGACAAATGCGGTCCCTTCTGACAACCACAGCCCGATATTTTTTTTTTTGTTCCTGGCCGTGAACCAGAAGAGATGAGGCCCAGACTATTGCACTTGCTATCACCGACAGAACAAGCGGGTGCATCAAGGAGAAACGGTGGTGAATCGTAAAGGGGGAGGGGCAAAGGAACAGGTGAGGCCCAAAAGGCCACGCTTTGGGAAAGATGTTCAGAAGTCCTGAATGCGGTCTCCCGATCCTTCATCTTTGTCCTTAACTTCATCACTGTCCTCTTCTGTGTCATCCTCAAGTGACTTGTCACGATTGGTCTTGTTCATCAGCGATTCTGCAAAGACACAGTTGTTCCTGAGGTACTTAGAGCCCAACCAGATTTCATATCAGCCAACACTCTGTGCAGATGGGGCTGCATTTTCAGTCGATTCTAAAAAGTATTTGCACCTGATTTCATTAATATGACTTCAATCCAAGATCAATTCAAAACAAAGAACCAAACAAAATACACTTCGCAAGCTTTAAAGGGACACTAAAGGCAAATATTAAGTCGACGTTAAATGTTGAAATAGCGATCCAGAAACCTCGTAGTGCTGCTTTTTTGCCAAGGAAGTGCTTGTTTTGAATTAAAATCACCTTTTTAGTGGTCCGCATCGCGTTAGCGCGCTTCAAATCTCCCGCCTGATAATACGACTTTCCTACGTCACTGCTGCCGTGCACAACGTTGCCCGCTTTTACTGCGCGGCCGCCGACACTAGTAGCAGCCGAGTGGAAGTAGCGGGACCCACAGTAGCAACAATGGCGCTGCGGCAAGGACTTGCTCGGATGGGCACATTCAAAGCCTTCACCAAGTTGTGGTTGGTCTTGTAATCCTCAGTACGAAAGTGCAGCGAGCACACACGCAGAGGTTTTGACTGTTTAGCACACTGGCGCAATGGCATGACACTAAGCCACTTTGAGCGTAAGAGTTCATTCCGCGGCACCCAGTGAAAAGACACACCGGTTTGCGAAACTACCACTGAGACAGGCGAGGCGCAGTTCGGCGAAAACGAACCTTTGAACCACGCGCGCCGTTCCCCATGGCAACGCCACGGAGGTTTTGTTTTCCATGAATCAAGTGGAAACGAACAAACAGCATTTTATTACGTCTTTTGATACTCGGAATGTTCTTTTTTTACTGCTGCTAGTTTGATTACTAGTGATTTAATGGTAGGCCAACTTCCATACGTCATCGGGATCACTTCGAAAATGTCCCACTCGTGGCGCTCATCATGTGATACATTTAGCTTAATTTCTCGGTAAGTAGGGCACTGCTGTTGATAATATTGCCGTTTTAGAAGTTGTCATACATTGGGCTTTCACTCTGACATAAATTGTTATTTGCCTTTAGTGTTCCTTTAAGTCTACTGAAACTCCTCTGGATATTGTCACGGGATCGTGACGTTCATGAAGGCAGCAGTCGACGTGTCCAAGATGAAACTTTTTATTTGGCCGAACTTGTGGCCTTAAAACGGAAAGTCAAACTACAGCAATGCACACTGTGCACTGATAGCAGCGAACAGAGCATTGGCCGTCAATAAACTGAACCACGGCAAGGCGCGTCGGCATTTATACATGTGGCATCGATCATTCAAGCATTATCGCTGGTGGCCGCGTTAGTTCGAGAATAAACTTAGTTCGCGTTTCCGCGCCCAAGCCTAACAAATGATCCTAAAATAATCTCAAATGTTCCCAGACATTCTGGCGCGGTTTGTGCATGGCAGCAGCTAGATGTGCAATGGGCTGGTAACATAAAACATAGAAAGGAGCGTGTGTGACAATATCTTTTTTTTCACCCACTTAATGCCTTTAATTAACTTAATACATTAATTAATTAATTAATTCTGAACCTGTTACTAACAGGTTGTGGGCAGGTCAACAACAAAAGCTTCAGATTAGGGTGTATGTAGGTTTTAAAATTGAATAGTACCATATTTACCCAAATAAAAGTGCATCTATTTCCAGAGAAAATGAATCTGAAAAGTGGCTGCATTTTACAACTGGACATGAACCCAAAACAACTTGTACAGGGTTAGCAACAGATTACCATCATAAGGGCCGGACACAATGTCATGACCACCACATTAGGGCGACAGAGCACATTTTACAGTGGGTTTGCATAGACCAGGTGTAGGTTCACACCATGCTCAAGTGTGACCTGTGTGTGTCATATGTGTTCCCAGTGGAATGCAATTGGTGATGTGTTGTTTTCACTATAGAAGCTTATTTAAAAGGATAGTTATTTTGCATGCTGAAGAGAGTGGCGACAGAGCTGCACCAACGTCTTTCTTTGCTTGCCCCAAGACCTGTGTCCCTAAGTGGAGCAAACAAAGCTGCAATAATAATATCTAGGGTTTTATGTGCCAAAACCACGACATGGTTATCAGGCAAGCCGTAGTGGAGGGCACCAGAAATTTTGACCACTGGTGTTCTTTAACGTGCACTGACATCACACACTACATGGGCCTCTAGCATTTTGCCTCCATCGGAATGCAACTGCCGCGGCCGGGATCGAACCCGCGACTTTCGGGTCAGCAGCTGACCACCGAAACCACTGTACCACCACGTTGGACAAAACAATGCGAAGTTGCTAGCTGACCAGGAAAGGTTTCCACGGGCCGAAAACTAGATGCTAACGTGACCTCAAAGACAAGCTTGCTGACTTTGACAGGCAACTCCATGTACACCACATGGCCATGATGACTGGGCTTCTCTAGACGGAGACTTGTGAATGCGCATATGTGATTGAGGCCTAACCATAAGTTATCTTAAAGCCAATAAAATCTGGATCAGAATTCGTGAAATGGGTTTTTCTCCTTCAGAGGCATACAAGAATCTACAATAAGTTGCCAGTGGCTTGTGAAGAGAAGCTTGATGCTTGTCAGCAGTTCATGCTGGCACTTCATCACAAGAATGGATATTTGTTAGAGGAAATTGTAAACATAAACCAAACACCATTTTATTTTGATATGCCTGCCAACACGGTCCACTTGAATTTTTTAAATGCGAAGCATTTCTTAGCGAACTTCTGCGAGTTTGAGCGTGTCTGTCTGTCTGTCTGTCTGTCTGTCTGTCTGTCTGTGTCTGTCTGTCTGTCTGTCTGTCTGTCTGTCTGTCTGTCTGTCTGTCTGTCTGTCTATCTATCTATCTATCTAGCCGCCTACGACTTTGTGCTCTCCTGGCCGTTTTGTTAATCGGATGTATACCAAAATCGGTATGGAATAACATGACTGTACTACGAACATAAATGACAGGTCATAACATGAAAATCATGACATGCATGTCATGAACAGCATGATTTACATTCCACGGCCTTGGGGCTCTTGCGGCTATTCCGTTAGTTTCATATATACCAAAACTGGTATGACGTGACAAGAGTTCATGGCGAACGTAATGACAGGTCCTAACGTGCAAATCATGACACGCATGTCATGTGCGGCATGATTTACATGACATGGTCTCAGGGCGCTCGCGGCCGTTTAAATGAATGGATATATAGGAAAACTGGTATGACGAGACATTACGACATGACGAACATAACTGACACATGGTAACATAAAAATCATGACACGCGTGTCATGCACGTCATGATTTACATGCCACGCTCATGACGCACTCGCGGCCGTTTGGCTAGGTTGATATACACCAAAATTGGTATTGCGCCATGTGATTGTATGAAGAACATGAATAACAGGTGGTAACATGAAAACCATGACATGCATGTCATGTATGTCATGATTTACATGCGACGCTCATGGTGCATTTGCGGCCGTTTCGCTGGCTTGATATACACCAAAATTGGCATTGCGTGACGCGACTGTATGACGAACGTAAATTAGAGGTGGTAACATGAAAATCATGGCATGTGTGTCATGTACGACATGATTTAGATGGCACACACATGGTGCGCTCGCGGCGGTTTCGCTTGATTGATATGCACCAAAATTGGCGTTGCACGATGTGACTGTATCAAGAACATGAATAACAGGTGGTAACATGAAAACCATGACATGCATGTCATGATTTACATGCCACGCTCATGGTGCATTCGCGGACGTTTCACTAGCTTGATATATGCCAAAATTGATATTGCGCGACGCGCCTGTATGACGAACATAAATGAGAGGTGGTAACATGAAAACCGTGGCAGGCAAGTCATGTGCGACATGATTTACATGCCACGCTCATGCTGCGCTCGCGGCCGTTTCGCTCGCTTAATATACACCAAAATTGGTATTGCGCAACGTGACTGTATGACAAACATATATGACAGGTGGTAACTTGAAAACTATGATATGCATATCATTTACGGCATGATTTACATGCCACGCTCATTGTCCCATCGCGGCCGTTTCGCTAGCTTTATATACACCAAAATTGGCATTGCGTGACGCGAATGTATCACGAACATAAATGACAGGTGGTAACATGATAACCATGACATGCATGTCATGTGTGGCATGATTTAAATGCCGCGCTGCGCTTACGGCCGTTTAGATAACTGGATATATACCAAAATTGGTATGGCATGACAGGAGTGCATGATGAACATAATTGACCGGTCATGTAGTGTATATACCAGAATATACGTTTCATTGACACGGTATATACCACATTGTACATGCACGCGTGCATGGCAAACATGCGATATATGGTGAACTAGATGCCATGGCATGAATGATTTCATTTGGCTCAAAAATAAACAAAGCGATGTATGCAGCTCTTTGCTGGCTGCTTCGCATTACATCGATTCCCACAGTGCGTGGGATCTGCCGGATTTTTTGACTGGGTAGAGTACAGGTGAGAGGTGCCAAGCAGGTATCCCTGATGTGGTCAAGAAATGTGAAAACCTGTGTCATCGCAATGCTATGATATGCAGCTGCAAGACTGCTGAACGCACAGAAGTTTCTGGAAGAAGCCATAGCACGAGCAAATAAAAAGGGATGAATGGACACCAACATGAGAACTGACTGAACAGACAGTGTGGCAGAAGAAGCCTTGCAGTAGCATTGAGGCTTTGTTCCATGCTTCATGCCACGCTGGTCGAGTTCCACCTTGACCAGCATGTCAAGGACATATGAAGGCTGCATTCAAACTGAGTTGATTGTGATACCTGAAGGTACCGTGTCCCAACTGCAGCCACTTAATGTGGGAATTAACAATAATGTCAAAGAGTATGTCTGTACATTGTATGGTGCATGACTACTAAATGACAGCCACACTGTTAACAACAGCCAGCAGGTTGAAATACATATACGAACTCGCCAATTGGCGAGTCCGCCACCATCCCATCCATGATGCTCGTGAAATCATTCAATAGTGTTGAATATCAATGGCAATTGATGGCATGGAGGATGGCCCACTATGGTCAGTTGACAGTGACAAAGAAATCTCCATTAGTGATGATAGCAGCAACGTATGAACTTTAACATTTTTTTTCTTGCACATTCACATAGGAAAAAGCTACCGTAAAATTCCAAGCAACCCTTACAAAAATAGATTTAGACAGTCTATAGACTGTCTAAACTCATTTTTATACAGTCTATAGAGTATCTACATACATTTTTGTAAGGGAAGTGCCCCCCCCCTCCTAGTTTTGGGAATTTGAATTTGCCGCCCACTTCCGAGCAAGCGCCCCCTATCAAAACTGGCACCCTTTCTCCGTCTCTAGCCATTGCTGGATCTAGCCATAGCCGTTAGGCTTGGTGTGTGTTAACGTAGCCAGTCAGCATTTGTTCATTGTTCCTCGTGGTCGACTTTGCTGCACGATGCCGTCGATGTGTTCTTACACTGTTGCCAAGAAAATTGAGGTGGTTCAGTGGCATCGCCAAGGTGGAAGAAATGCGCACGCGACCTCGCGGCACTTTAACATTGATCGCAGGAGGATTCGCGAGTGGGACAACAAATATGTAGCCTTGCTGCAACAAAACTTCGGCAAGTCGAAGTCACGACGCAAGCTGAGCAACAGTGCTCCCGTATTAAGCGAAGAAGTGGACGATGCCCTCTTCGAGTTTTTTTAAAGTGAGCGCAGTGCCGGGCGCGCTGTTAGCAACAGGTTGCTTGCGGAAAAGGCTGTGCGCGTAGCCAGGAGCCTGCAGCTCGGAAACTTCGTAGCGTCGGACCATTATATTGCCAGGTGGAAGGAGCGTTTCAGGATCTCCATGCGACAGGCAACGAATGGAAGCCAAAAGACGCCGGATGACTATGCAGAAGCAGCGCGTGCCTTTCGGTTGTCCGTCAACGAGCTGCGATTGATGCACGACTACAAGCCTTTCAATATGGCCAACATGGAACTGCAGTCTGAATGCTATAGCCTGTTTGACACCGACTCCAACGGGTCCTTTGATGTATTTGAGAGTGAATAAAGCAATCATCGAAAATTTCCCCATAAAGCTTTTGTGCACACTGTACATCGCTGTGAGAAGCCTTTACCATTTTTTAGAAAAAAAAAAAAAAAAAACGACCGGCCGCCATCTTGAATTTTGCAGCACTTCCGAGCAAGCGCCCCCTCCCCTTCACTGTGGCCATTATCACCACCTCTGGAGGCGGGGAGGGGGGGGGGGGGGCTTGCTCGAAATTTTACGGTAGTTTATGTTTGAAATAGTAACAAGGTTTCGTAAGCTTTAGGAACTGCATGAATAAGGTATCAACTGAGCATTGTGGCACAACATTGGCAAGATGAATTGGGTGTAGCAGTATAATTTTTATGCAAATTTTAAACAATAGAGACACTAATTTCCAAAGAACCAATGGGCGTTATCAATATATTTTATCTGCAAACATAACAATGCCTCTTTGCATTGTTTTGTAATTGTAGGAGTGCTATGCACATTGCACGTATGCAATGCTTTCCCCCTGAGCAAAAAAAAAAATGTATATGGACCAGAGATCCCATGATAAGCAGATGTTCTTTCCACCTATGAATGCAACATTTCTTTCCACCTATGAATGCAACATAAAAGACTGCACTCCAAACATGCCACTGGCCCCGCCATGGTGGTCTAGTGGTTATGGCGCTCGACTGCTGACCCGAAGGTCGCGGGATCGAATCCCGGCCGCGGCAGCTGCATTTTCGATGGAGGCGGAAATGTTTGAGGCCCGTGTACTTAGATTTAGGTGCACGTTAAAGAACCCCAGGTGGTCGAAATTTCCGGAGCCCTCCACTACGGCGTCTCTCGTAATCAAATCGTGGTTTTGGGACGTTAAACCCCAGATATTATTATTAAACATGCCACTGCAAATTTTCCAATGAATTCGTCAACTGCAGTTTGTGCACAAGAATTAAAAATAAAATTAGTTTTTTGCTTTGAATCTGTGGTTCATACACTTTTGTTCACAGCTATACATGCATAGTCATACATGAGTAGTATGACTATGCATGTATACTATGCAATGTGTGTGTGTGTGTGTGTGCGCCTGTTTTTTTTTTTTTATGAATGTACAGTGCCCTCAAATATTTCTTGCACCTCTCAGTTGTAATATTCAGAGTTGATACCACAGCAAGCACATGTAAGCAGTTAATATAAATTTGCTTCTTAATGTGATTTTGTTCTGTGCATCAGTCAGCATGTCTGAGTGTGAGATCATATCACATACAACATCTAATAACACACATTCTGTAATACACAGTTGAACTTTGACAAAATTAACAAAGGTAAAACAAATTATCAGATATAACAAAGTAGTAAATCTAAAACACATCTTGCCGATGTCTCTGTGCAGCAAATATACGATGTAACAAAATGAGATATAATGAAGGTACTTTCATGTTGGATGTGTACCATAATTTAAAGTACTGCAGCACTTCAAAAATCTGTGCTAAAGTACAGAAAATAATTTTTACACTCAAACCTCGTTATAACGAACACGGATATAACGAATTATCGGTTATAACGAAGTAAATGAAGAATAGTCTTGTAATAGCTACAGTGTTAGAAATAAACGTTTATAACGAATTTTCGGATATAACGAAGTTATTTTCGTGGCAGATGCGACTTTGTTATAATGAGGTTTGAGTGTATTATGTATAAACGGTGACTTTTCATATTTGTGAAGAAACTATATATGGCAAAGATCAATGGGCAGGTCAGCCTATAAACAGAGATTCACATGATAACTCGCATGAAACGGAATGAATGCAGTGATAAATTATTGAACCACAGTTGGCACAGGCCTAAGAACGGCACCACTAGTATTTCAGACAGATACATACTAGTGCCACAATACTTATCCTGACGTGTAGAAATGCCAGAATCAAAGCTTAAGTGTGTATTTATTTCTGAACAAAACTGGTGCACTGCAGTGTACGTACCACAGTCAGGCCGGTCTCTCCGGCGTGTGTTGGCGAACTCGGCGCCATGACGGTCAACGCACCAGCACATGCCAGCGCTGCTGTGGCACTGGGCTGGCAAGAAGTAACCCTCCTCGTCACACTGTGGGATGTATGCCCCTGCATCATTATTGGAGAGAAATATTTTGTTACATACGAGTGAATCTATAGCTCTTGGCTACTATCTCGCTATACATGCCTGACAAACACAGGTGGTTTGCTCATTCAGCTGATTTAAGGCAATGCTGTCCTCCTGAGTGAACTCTTTTGTAAAATAAATTTTCGCGACACTAGCATATGTTTACATTTTGCTAACCTTTTGCTTGTGTAAAAACTAAAGTGTGAAAATGAGAAAGGTACAGTTTGCATGGAAACTGAAAACTCGCTCTTGGAAATCATCTTACAAGCAACAAGAAGAATGCTGCTGAAACAGAAACATGAAGGTAAACACTAAGAGGACTGCAAGAGACAAACATGGTCTGTTCAGAGAGAGACAGATCAAATATACCGTAACTTTCTTCCTGTCACATATTTAGAGAATGGCACCCCTTAGTCTCGGACTCCATTGGCCGTGGTGGTGGTCAACCTCCATCCCACTGGACCACATCTGCTAAGGAGCAAGTTGCCGTCTGATAGTGCAGCCTCTCAGCTGTTCGGGGTTGCGATTGGGTTGGTGTGGGATCTTTGTAATACGCCAAAAAATGGCTGCAAACTTCACTTAAGCGTTGACTTACGTGTTGACAGTGCAGACTTCAGTTAACTCGACTCTAGTTATTTCATTTTCCTGGTTAATTTGAGCTTGATTGAAGGTCCTGGCTGGTGCTCTTTACATTTCTATGGGACCAAACTTTTATTATTCAATCCTGAAATTAGCCTTCGCTGGTAAATTCAAGCTTGGCTGGTCCTCTTGCAAGCGCCCGACCCCAATAGTGACCACAGAACTGGTTCCCGCACGAGCAACATCCGACCTAGAGGCACTTAGGGAACAAAATACACATCTAACACACGTCTTCTACAATTGATAATGCCTATTTTTTGACCTGCCCTAGAGAGATTCTAACACCAAAACGGTAGCTCATAGTGAATTATCACAGCGCTTATCCGATTCTAACGTGTGGCTTTATTTTCGAGAGAATTCATCAAAGCTTTCTCAAACAATGCAATCTCATATGAGACCAAAACTGTGTTCACAGCAATGCATGCAGAGCCAGCCTGGCTAGCGTCGCCGCCACTTCCATCCTGAGATTGCGACCACCATGGATGGTGAGTTTGCACAGCATAACGACGACAGCCGCTTTCAGTCTGATTACGAGCACACTTTCATACGTGTTCTATTACTTGTTCAGGTAGCGGAAACAAGTCGTATTGCATGTTCTCAGTGTTCCAGAGAATTGCACACGTTGCAGGATGAAACTAGCTAAGTGGTTAGTCAGGTAATGATAATTGTTGGGGTTTAACGTCCCAAAACTACGATATGATTATGAGGGATGCTGTAGTGGAGGGCTCTGGAAATTTCGACCACCTGGGGTTCTTTAACACACACCTAAATCTAAGTACACGGGCCTCACGCATTTTTGCCTCCACCGAAAATGCGCCCGCCGCGGCCGGGATTCAATCCCGCAACCTTCGGATCAGCAGTCAAGCACCATAACCACTAGACCACTGTGGTAGGTTGGTTAGTCAGGTGTGGGCTGCTTAACACATGCAGGGCATCAAAGGTGCTATCAACCATAAAGATGACGACATACTTTGTTCTTTGTAGTGATAATGTGCTGCCTGAGGGTGATGATGATGAACATTAAGTAAATAAAATTTCAATCGCTGAAGACAGACTTTGCTGGTTTAATCTTCTTCTTACTGCCAGAATTGGAGATATGCTGGAGATATGACGTAAATGTTGTTTAAGTCCTCTTATGTCATTTTGAAGCTAATTTTCCACTTTGGACAAACAAAATCTTGATGCATCCTGGGATGTGCTACAATGAAGTCTATGATTGCCAAATGAGTCAGTGATGTTTGGCCACCCGAAAAATGCAATCAATTTCGTCAGTCCCTTTAGGATCGAATAAACAGAAGTCAACTGTAGTACTTTGAATTTGTTTCCCCTGTCATTTGCATTTGTTCCCCAATTTTTGGAGTAGCAAAATGTTGCTTTTGGAGCACGAAAATACAAATTTGGAGCAGGTTATGTAAAAAAAACTCAATTTTTTAGCACGAAATTCCAAATTAGGAGCAGTATAACAAAGAAGGCTTACTTTTAGAAAAGAAAAAAGTATGCAGAAACCATTTGTAGCGTCATGCCCATGCTCCTGCTTACAGCGACACGAACACAGAGCGGTGGGCTCAGTGCACTCCCGCTTACAGCGCCTGCACTGCGTGGCACAATACGCGCGCAGTAAATATCATGTTCTCTCTCCAGCATTCATTGTGTGCTGACGTACATTCCGCTGCTTGCCTATGTGCGTCTGTCCATAGGCAACGTATATTTCGTCCTTATAGCTTGGTGACCCGAAATTCATGGGTTGAGACACTTCCCCTCGTACTGCTTGGAATACAGTCAGCGATCAAAGAAGACCTTGGGTGCATACCAGCTGAAATGGTGTATGGCCCACCACCACACTAAACCTACCTGGGGAATTCTTCGCCTCTACTGCAACCGACCTGTCACCGCATGACTACGTTGAACAACTGTGGCTCCTGTGTCAACGCATGCAACCTATTCCCGCCCGACTACCTTCCACCTATGATTTCTTCGTAAGCAAGGACCTTGCTTCATCAAGTAATGTCTTTGTGCGACGCGAAAACATCCGGCCATCACTTACGGCACAGTACGAAGGCCTATTGAAGGTGCTCGACCATGCCGAAAAAACCTTCACAGCAGCTGTATATGGCCGCACAAATGTGGCAATCAACCGCATGAAACCAGCGTACATGCCGAACTCAGATGTATCACTTTCACTTTCCTTAAGCTAAACGGTTGCATCGGCGCGAATTACGTAGCCTGAATATCCTTGCTCACAATAATAAATAAAAATAAATGCCTTCTCCTCCCCGGAGGGGAACCTTGTAGCATCATGCCCACGCTCTCGCTTACAGCGACACGAACTCCGAGCGGTGAGCTAAGTGCGCTCCCGCTTACAGCCCTTGCACCGCGTGGCGCAATACGCGTGCAATAAATATGGTCAGGAGTGCAAAAGCTGCGCCAATTGCACCAATTTGATAAAATTCCTCATTTTTGCGCCAAGCTGAGCCAAAACCGTGAACATTATTGAAATTGTGCCACGTTGTGACAGAATGTCCGACCAGTCTCAAAATTTTCCCAGTAGTGCTAGCAAGAAATGCAGGCCGCGTCAGCCACCTGCAGTTTGGGCATCATCATCCAATCCAATCCAGATGTGCAGATACTAACCCTAACCACACTGTGAAAGTAAAGAAAAAGAACAACGGTTCTAAAATTTCCTGGCCTTGTTCTATCACATGCAGAACACTTTTTAAGCCACTTTCGCCGCAATACACCAGTGCCTTGCGAAAAAGTGCACTAAGATTTAGATGCCGCAATTAGTACCGTATATTGCAGATTATAAGTCGACCCCCCAACTTGCAACCTTTTCTAGGGGAAAAAAAAGTTGACTCCGAACACAGCCTCATGCTGCGGCCATAACTCACCAATAAGTTTTTCAGAAGGGGGAGTGATCCAAAGAAATATTTATTTGCCCGTGAAACATTGCTTACGACTCGTCATCGCTTGAGAGAAGGATGCAGTCATGGTCATTGCCATCGTGTGAGCCACTGCTGCTGCTCGCCATCGGAACGGGTGCTGGTGGTTGTGAACCCAATCTCGAACCACCTCCTCAACGGCAGGGTATCATCCAGACTTCGGTCCGCGAAAGGAACGGCGTGTAGCAGCGCACGCGAAGATCTTGGTCCTTTGTTTTCTCCATTCCCTCACGCACTTTTCCAACACATCAAACTTGCGCCCTGCTTCAACGTTGCTTTCCGACTCTGCGTAGAGGATCGCTCGCCTCTTGAAAGCAGCGCTGTACTGTTGCCGGCATAGCGATGGCACCTTGGTGTCCATTTGGCAGTGTCGCAAATTGCACACACCACTGCTCACAAGCGAAGCGAAATGCAGAAATGGCGAACAGGCGTGAGCGCAAAAAGACGCGAAGACGCTTGTGGGCGCATGTGAATGGTCATGTGGTTTAGTTCCCCGCGAAGTGTTGCCAGCCCACACGGACACCGATGGTCTGTCAACAAATCGTTTCTATTGTATGAAAACAAAACTGCAGGGCGCATCGCAAGGTAAATTCCTCTTTATTCATAGAGCATCGTTCGCCCTTTATCAAAGGTTTGAAATGCTGCTTTCGAGACCGTGTTTCCCAAGCAGTTCGCATTAATGCCGCGCAGCGGTGATTTTTAAACGCGGTCCGTAGTTTCACCTCGCGTGGTTTCGCTATAGTTTCACGATCGTCGTGGCAGATCGAGAAATGTCCGGCTCCGGAAGCGGCGAGCGCGCTGGGAGATAGCTGTTGCTGCGACTCCGCTGCCTCTGCGGCTGATGTTATCGATGCGTCGAATAGCAGGAAATCCGAGGACGACGACCTTTCGTCGGACCCTGCAGATAAGTCAACTTTACGATTCCGCGTATAGGTCGACTCCGATTATAGGTCGACCCCCGAACTTTGGAAACTCATTTTATGAAAAAAACGTAGACTTATAATCGGCAATATACGGTAGTAGCTGTCATGGGGCACAGCACATTTTGTTCCTTAATTACTCATGCAGTACATGTGGGCACTTCTATTTCAACAAAAGCAGTTTGTTAATAATACGTGCCGAACTATTAATATTATTACAGTAAAAGCTCGTTAATTCGGATTTCTAGGGACCAGAAAAAATGTCCGAATTAACCGAATGTCCGAATTATCGATTGGTCGAAATAAACACAATAAATGCACGAGTTTTTTCAACATACCTTTACTTAACAAAGTAATCGCGGATGCTTGTGTTTTCGAGCAGAAATTCGCGCGGACACAATTTTTCTGAGCCCTTCAAGGTGCTCAGCAGCTCGCATGATGTCTGCAGTACCGAAAAGTTTCATCCGTCATCCACGCTTTTCGGTTGGCACGGTAATCCACGGGAAGATTGTTGATGTTCTTAAAGCAGCGTGGCTTTTGAACCTTTCCGATAACGAGAAGCGGCAAGCGCTCTGTGCCCGTCACGTTGGCGGATAAAAGTACGGTTACTCGTTCCTTGCTTCTTGCCGCCGATTGAAGGATCCCCTTTCATCACTCTTCATCACTTCTTGTCGGGAGAGCCCGTTATTCAGAGCACGCAAAATTTCTACTTTGGTGGTGAAGTCTTGGCCTCGTACTTGGGCCGCTTCGCCGGCGTTGCCATCGGCGGAGAGTGCGGTCGCACGAGAAGTCGGCACAAAAGCACCAGCAACGATCAAGCTAAAGGAGCCGTACTGAAACTTTCCTCGATAAATCGGCGATCAACGATGCAGCACACCAACGGGAACAAAGCAACAAACCCACACCAGCCCACACGCGAAAAAAAGGCGTTCAACCAGTCTCAATCCAAGCCAAGTCGATAATTGATGTCCATGGCGATGCTGCGTTTGAACTTCACTTTTGTTCCAAATTGTTCTTTTTTCGTTTTCGAGCCTCGCCAGCGGCCCGAAAGTCGCCGAATTATCCGATTTGCGGTCAAATCTGTCCGAAATAACGAGCGCCCAGTCTCATAGAGTGATGCGTATATTTACAGGGACCAGATGACGTGTCCGAATTAACCGATTTTCCGAATTAACGAGAGTCGAATTAACGAGCTTTTACTGTAATAATAATACGCGCCGTATTATTACCGAGTACTAGTATGATCGCTAGAAAAATCTGGCAATCATTCACAGCTGTGCATGATGTTTCAGCGGCCCTGAGAAACAATAAACAAGAAAATTCGCCAGTTTTCTTTTTTCACCACCCCCACTTGCTCCTTCTTTACGAATCTCCCGAATTTCGAGGTCTCCAGGTTGGCAGGTCCACAGCATTTGAAGTGCCGGTCAAATGATTTCACAGGTGCTGCAAATGCTAATCTGGACTCCGTCATTGTTTGCATTGTGGACTGGTTCAACAAACTGCTTTTGTTGAAATAGAAGTGCTCACGTGTACTGTGCACGAGTTCACAAATGTTGAATGGTATCGGAACGCAATATATGTTGCCTATAGACAGACGCACATAGGCAAGCAGCGGAATGTACGTCAGCACACGATGAACACTGGAGCGAGAACATGCAAGGGTGCAACAGCCAAAATAGGATTTCGAGCAATTTTTGGGGCAGCAAAATCTTGCTTCTGGAGCACGAAAATCCATATTTGGAGTAGGTTACGGGAAAAAACACTCAATTTCTTAGCACGAAATCCCAAATTTGGAGCAGTATAAGGAATAAGGCTTATTTTTAGAAATAAAAATATATGTACAAACTATTTAACATCAGCTAACACGTGCACAGTGCACGTGAGCACCGCTATTTCAATAAAGGCAGTCTGTTGAACCACCCCGCAATGCAAACAATATCGAAGTCCACATTAACATTTGCAGCACCTGTCAAACCATTTGACAGGTGCTGCATGTGTTATTGTGGATCTGCTAACCTGGCGACCTCAAAATTCAGGAGGCTTGTAAAGCAGGAGGGAGTGGGGGCAGCGAAAAAAGAAAACTGGTGTGCATGTCTTTGTTTATTGTTTCTCAGGGCCGCAGAAACGTCATACACAGCTCTGAATGATTGCCAGGAATTTTTTTAGATGTCAGCGACCATACTACAGTAGAATCTCGTTAATTCGGCCCCCTTTAATCGGAAATTCGGATAATTTGTCATTCCCACACCCTCCCTTCAAAAATGTTCATAGCCCTATGGCAACGAACATTCACTAATTCGACGCAAAAATGCACGCGCTGGTTAATTCGGACTGGAGGCAAGCCAAAGACGGCGAAACTGAAACTGTCTCTCGGAGGCCATAATATTTATTGCATTGCATTTTCTTTGCCACACATGTGCAAACTTATGGTCTCCCGAGATGGGCTCCGGCAGCAACGGCATAGCAACGGTGCGCTGTCGATGCCGATCGCGGAGGCCAAGGAAAATCGCATTTGTTTTCGAAAACTTATGAAAGGGGATGCAAGGTGGCGTTTTGGAGCACGCATCATCATCATCATCCTATCTTCGGCAGAGAACGGATAACAAAGAAACAACAAGGCTTCAGATGGATAGCGTGCGGACCTGCAGGCGTCGGTTGTGCTTTTTCCCCCCCTCTTCGGTGCGTTGTGACATATCGGCGTATCGGCAGTGTCGATAACAAAGAAACAAGGCCTGCGACGATATGGTGTTCCTTGGCCTGCTTCCCTCCGAAGAGGAGCTTGCAGATTACGTTACAATTGATGATGGTGTTGTCGTCGCTGGTCACTTTAACGATGACGAGATCAGGGCTGCCCTCGGTGGGACGGATGAGGCATCCGACGAAGACCCGTGCAATGAACTACGCCCGGTGCGTCGCACTGCAAAAGAAGCTGCGGACGCTCTCGTCGTTCTAGAGGAGTTTTGTTACGATGTCCCAGGCAATAGTCTTGCGCTAGAACGTTTGTCACATGCCCACAAACTAGTCCTTGCCGCCCAGCTGTCCACAAAAAAAAAAAAAAAAAAAAAAACAAACGAGCATCAAGGACTACTTCTCAAAATAAAGGTATGCGATAAAGGAATTGAAAATGTGCGTTTTTGTAATGCATCCGTTAATTCGACATTCGGATAATTCGGACATTTTTTTCACTCCCTTGAGATCCGAATTAACGAGGTTTTACTGTAGTACTCGTTATTATACAGCGCATGCATGCATGAGTAATTAAGGAAGAAAATGTGCTGTGTCCCGTGACAGCTAGTACTAGTAGCCCCCCCCTAAATCTTAGTACGCTTTTCCGCACGGTGCAGGTGTACTGTGGCGAAAGTGGCTTGAAAAGCGTTCTGCACGTGATAAAACAAGGAAGGAAATTTTAGAATCACTGTCCCTTTTGTCTTTTCTTTTGCAGTGGGGTTGGATTGCATAATGATGCGCAAGCTGCAGGTGACCAACGCAATCTCCATTTCTTGCTGAAATTAGCCCAACTGAGAAAATTTTGAGGCTGGTTAGGTATTTTGGTGAAGTGTGGCGCAATTTCAACAAATTTCACGGTTTTGGCTCAGGTTGCAGCAAAAATAAGGAATTGTATCAAAGTGGCGGAATTGGTGCAGCTGTTGCACCCCTGCAGTGTTCAACATAGCAATTTTCACCAAGGACTTCCTTACTCTCTAAAGTACACAGCGTGGAACACTAATGTAACTAAAATAACAAATTTTAGAGATGAATATATCGAAGCCAATGCTAGTTTTCGGATCATCTAATAAAGTGAATATTACTTCAGCAGTGTCAGCCTCGAACTTTGCATTTGCAACATGTACCCCTGGTAAAAAATGACAAAGGTCTTTGTAAATATTATGTAAAAGTAAGCAGACCATCAGTGATTATCTCAATGTGTTCAATGACTTGTGTAAGTCAACAAAAAAGTGTAACATCTTTATCTCTACAGCACTGCTGTCTATATCACTGACTGTCACCAATGAAAAATGCAGCTTGATGCCAGCAATGAAAGCCATCAAGAGTGTGCTAGTTTTGCCACTGACCATGTGGTATCTCTATGATTTTTCACCACAATTTTCTAACCTTTCCAAAAGTTTTGATTACAAATAAGAATTCAAATAACAGTCTGTCCTTAGCATAAATGCCTTAGTTGATGCCAGAGTGAGATGGCAAAAGCTGATCAATTCAAGTTATGTCACAGGAGTATAATATATGACTTGCTTTGCCTAAAACGTCTGCTCAAGCTAAATAAAGCAACACACAAACTGAAAAATCAGGCCTGTGTATCACGCAGGAACTAACGACGAGCATGTGCACCATCCTATTACAGTCAAACCTAGACATAATGAACATGAATTCAAGAAAGGGAAACCACAAAGATATTTTGCTGGTATGATTATGTGACAAATACATGCCTACAATGAATATATGTGCCTATAACAAACAATTCTTTTTGCATTGGCTGTGACTTTAGTATAACAGATTTACACCATAAGTAAATTAGTACATAGCCACATAATGTTGATGAAACCACTTACCCATCAGACCAGGTGTAACACGCCTCAAAGCTGCTGCACACGGTCGTTCTGCAGTGAAAATAAGCACTTTAGTCAGTTTTGATACCAGTGCTTTGACCCCTCTGCTGTAGCTAAACATGCTAAGCCCAAGGGAAGTTTCAACAACATGAGAGCAATGTACCATGGAGGTCCCAAACACATTTCATGCACTTGATACCACATAAACATACTGCGCCTCCTGTGGGTCACACCACCGAATGCGAAAAAGATGCAGGCATTAACTATTAAAAAAATATTAAGAAAATAAAGCTTGCTTTTGGATTATTTCTTTGCCCCCTGTCTATGCAATTACATATATCAAAATTTTCTTTTACTGAAGGTGCATGTTATGGTGCATTAAGAAAGATACTATCTGTCGCTGGAAACAGCAGGAAGGCTTGTGATCTGAGTATATGATGGTATGTTTGGAGGGCCACTTGGAGCAGCAAAACTTGTACAGTAGACTGTCAATAATTCAAACTTTTGGTCAACTGAAACAAATTTCAAATTTTTTGGTTGTCTCACCATGTTTTCAATGCATTTTAAAGCCGCTTAATTCAAACTGCCCCTCTGCGTAAATTTGGTAAATTTATTCTTTCTGCTTGTCTGTGCCGGAAAATATCTGCTGTCTTAGTCGCTTCTTGCTGAACATTAGCATTCATATATCACTAACAGTTGCAAATAAAGCCAACTGCCTGCCTGCAAAGTGGCCAAACTAGACAAACTGCGCTCACAATCGCATGTTAATTGAGGGGAAAAAAAAGAGAAAGAAAGTCACAGTTTCGCCATAAGGGCGAAGCAATGGATGCGACAGCAACAAATTGCAATATTACACGAAGTAAGGCTAGCAGCTAACTTCTTTAGGATTCCATCTGGATCCCAACTTTACAATACACTGGCGTAAGAGAACGCAGCCGCTCCAGCAAGTGAAGTGACCTTCGTGCTGTCTATCGCTTCAATGCGTGCTAAGATGTGAGCCATCTACCGATCTCCATTGAGATAGCATGAGACCATGCCCTTTTGTTAAAAGTTCACCTGCCGTAACCTGGGCCACTTTAATGGTTAAACCTATTTCCACCATAAATCTATTGGGCACTTCAAACTTTTTGCAACAGTATCAGTGTGTGATTAGGCAATACGTAAAAAGTAGTACAGTGCTCTGGCAGCTAGAAACAAAATGCTCAATTTTCCAAAAGCGAATCCTTTTTTTCAGGAACTCCTTATGGACATCATCATGCAGCATATTATTAGTGTCAGACGCATTGCTGGGAGATAACTTCTGAGGACACTTAAGCTTTTGCAAGACTTCATGTGACTCAGCATCGGACGTACCAACATTTACCGACGACAGCAATGCTTGTAGTGGCAGCTGCAACTGCAAGAAGCTCTGTCACCTGTACGCGCCAGCACATGCGATGCTAAGTCATGCAAAATCTTTCAAAAGTGACAGGGAACATGCACAAAGCCAACAACCCCGTGTTGCAGTTAGTCAATGCTGGTTGCTCACTGCCACTGTGAGGGATAGGCATGGGCAGGCTCTAGTAACCAGTTGCCTGTATGACCATAAGTTCATATATTCTGTTCAAAATGTTTTCCTGTGCTCATTCACTGGAATTCATCCTTCCATACTACTTCTGTGTTGTGGAGTTGGTACAGGCAGGAGAAATAAAGTGGAGGGGTACTGCACACATCAGGGGTGTCAGTAGCTGTAATTTATGGAATACTGGAAGGTTTTGGAAGTGAATGTCTGCTGTGCTGCCTCGCTCATTTGCCAAAAGCAGCTTGGTTGTTCATTATTTGCCTTGTATGAGGACTGACTGTGCAGTTCTGATGCAAATGGGAATGTGCCGTTCTCGTGTTGCCTACCAAACAGATGAAACAGGTGAGTGAACCCAAGCAATCCACAATAAAGAGCTGGCTGATAAGTTTTAAGTGCCCCAGGTAGCTGCACTAGATATAGACCTGTAAGGTGTATGTGGCCTGGACCATCTGTCAAGCTCTAAATAACCTAGCATAGTTTTCATATCTGCATTGGACCAAAGATGGTGCAAAGGAAAAGCAATCAGCTAAAGCTCCTCCGGATAAAGTGGCCAACCGATAAAAAATAAATAAATAATAAATAAATACACAGGCAAATAGTACTAAGCTAGAGTAACAGGGCTACTATCTTCAGGGGCTCATTCCTCAAAAATTCTTTCTTTCTTTTCTTGTTTATGAGAAATTTTACCAGTGCAAAAAGACGAAACACATAGGAATGAAGAAACACGCACACCGCACTGTGTGTGTGTATCTTGATCCCTATGTGTTTTTGTCTTTTTGCGCTGGTAAAATTTGTCATAAACATGAACCAACTCACCCAAGCAGCAGTTTTAGCTAAGTTCTTTTCGTGTTCCTTGTCTTGATTGTGGCAGTGGTACCTCTGCTACCGATAACTTTTGACTCATGCAATCACAAAGCCATGCTGAACGCAATTATATATTGAATTTCTTTATGTGTTTGTGCGTTTTCATTTCTCTGCATGGCATGTGCGGCAATCTAGACAGTGCAAGAATGAATGCTTGTTGCGTTATACAATATTTTTTTCTACAGGTTTCCTCATAAAATGTCTGCTACTTATAGCTACTAAATCTAATTGGCCACAACAATGTGACCACGAAAAAAAACACGCATCTCCACGAAGTGAATCATGACGAGTGGGCGAAGCTCTGGGTATCGTATGCGTGACTAACTGTACGTTACCCTAGCATTGCCCCATATGATGTAAATTGAGTGACATAAAGTGACATAAAGAGTCGACGACAAAGATAGGTCCTAAGGTCCACAATGTCTACATTGAAGTCGCCGACTAGTATAAAATGTTTGTGCTTGTAGGTGTTTTATATTGTTCTGTCACAATTATGATTGATGTTCGTCTATTGTAAACCTTTTTTTGATTCACAGGCACACATATGTTTCGACTATAGCAGCGATTTTCTATATACCGTGACAGTGGACAGTGAGAGTCGACAACAAAGCTAGGTCCTAAGGTCCATAATGTGTTCATTGAAGTCACTGACTAGTATAAAGGGTTTGTGCTTGCAGGTGTTTTATAATGTTTTGTCACAATTATGATTGATATTAGTTTATTGTTAAACATGATGTTTCGGTTTTATGCGGTGCTGTGCCGTGCGCGCGGACGTCCCACGGAAAAGCCTCAGCCTTAAGGTGCTTTGCCCCTAACAGTCCACTGCTCATGCCTGCTGACATCACTAACAACTCTGCAGAAACACGAAAACAAAGGACAGAACTCATGGCACTAGAAAAACTAAACCAAGATGCATGATCAGTATACAGGCATGTCCACATGAAAACCACCACATGACCCCTTGTCTGCAGACTGATATGGACATGCCCATCTGACATGGAAGTAATGTTACTATACATTATTCACACCTGTATGCTCTTGATTTTCTTCAAACACAGCAGTGCATGCTTTTCCCCTAGGTTTCCATCACCCAGTGTCCACTTAAAACTGAGTGACTACCAAAACCCATTGAAAGAAGTCACACAGTGCCTACTTGGAAGCGAGCAGAAAACAAATTCGAAGTGCCTGCCATTGTATGGAGTGAACACCACACTTTCATCTCTATGTTCACTCTATAAAACTGTAGGCACTTTTTGAACATTTTCCATGAAAATGGAAAAAAAGCTTCTTTCAGTTGAATCCAGCCAGGTGCAAAGTAGCTCTTTATGTACAGTTTTGTTTACAGATGGAGCTCTGCATGGTTTGTCTATCTTAACTACTATCTGCACATATTTCCAAGTGCGCTTGTTTCTTCATTTTCATGTGAGCGGGCTTCACTCACAAAAACTGCTGCACGTTACTAGCGCTCGGCACAGGCCGCACCGTAATATTTAGGAACCTTCTTGATTATTTTAGACTGTTCTGATAAGACTGTGTGCACGACGCGAGTGGTTGAGCTTATTTTAGAGCTAATGCAAGCATCAGCGATAATGCTGAAATGTTCGATCATGCATGTACAAATGCTGGTGCGTTTTACCCACTGAGTGATGACTAACGCCTGAGCTCGCTGCTATTGCAGTATTGTGAGCATTACTTCTTTTTTTGGGCGTAGGTTCACCCAATAAAGAAATCCAACCTTACTGGCTTGAGTTTTGTGTTTTTCAATGTCACAACCACGTGACAATATGCCCTGTTAGTACTGTTTGCAAATCTTTTGCTTACTTTCAGAGAAAAGTGGTGATAACCATAATGATAGAATTGTTGGGGTTTAACGTCCCAAAACCAGAATATGATTATGAGAGACGCCGTAGTGGAGAGCTCTGGATATTTTGACCATATGGGGTTCTCTAATGAGCACCTAAATCTAAGTACACAGGCCTCAAGCATTTTCACCTCCATCGAAAATGCGGCCGCCATGGCCGGGATTTGAACCAGCAAACAAGTGGTGGTAATCGTGGACTGTCCTGTAGACAAAGCATCCCTTTACAACTGATGTAAGAATAAGCAGCAACGTACAGGTCATGATATTTAGCACTGAAAATTATGCCTGCATGCTGCACACCCATCTGGGCCTCTTGCTTCAGTGGAATTCTCCTTGGCAAAGGAAGAGTATGTGTTACGTTAACTACAGTGGCATTGTTAGCGTGAATTAAATTAATGTGAAGAGAGGAAAGGCACTTACGGGACTTGTTAAAGCAAGCACACCACTCTATAGTACTGAGAAATGAGTCTCGGTTGAGGTCGCAAACAGCCAGGTATGGTTGGAGGCAGCGTTCGCGATCATCGTGCTCCAGGTCATAAAGCTCACGCAGCGTCAGCAAAAGGTTCCCATCCGAGTCGAGGTGGTGGAACATCCAGCCCACTTCTGGCTTGCACTCTGGTAGGTGATCTGAAAGCACAAAAGTGGCGCCATGGGGTCGGTAGGTATGTTGGTGATACCGCCTTGTAGTTCATCAAATTCAGTAGAATACCTAAAAACTGCAGTAAAAGGCAGGAAACGTCTTGCTTTGCATTAGAACTCTTCAGTCTAATTTCTTTTTATAAACAAATATCTTAATTTATCACCACTTCTTATAGGGCCACGAAAAGGATTCAATGATGCTAAAAGTTGAAGAGGAACAACCTCAACGGAAGCAGCGCCCTTTTCTTTCCCATACAAGATAACCAGAAGTGTTTCTTTTGCTTTGCTCTTGCAATCTTTTTGTCAAAGCAATACAGAATACAAAGACAGAAATGGTCAGTCTTTTGTCAAGGTTCTATATACATTATGAATTAAGTGACCGTGCACATAGTCCATGTTAATGAGCTCAGTATTGCTGCACTTCACACAGCACGGTGAGCAAGTTGCTTTTTCTAAATTTAGAATTTTGCAGCTGTCACTTTGGCAAATATGCATACGAAGCATGACATGCAACTTCTCTGCCGACATTCTCATATGTACATATACAGAATGTCACCAATAGAGGTGGTCTTAAAGAATGAAAGTCGCAGTTTTGCCTGAAAGGATTGATAGAGATAGCTAAGTAACCATGTAAGAGGCATACTCAACTTGGCAGGCCAAAATTCGTGTAAAAAATTCCAATGGAGAAGCAATCGCATTCAGTGCCCTGATGCCGTGTTTGGGATTCACCAAATTTTTTATAGCATACTTCTGTGTGCCACTGCTCAATTATTTCCAATGCCATGGATGGCACCAAAGATAATATGTCCACAAATGTGCATATGAACTGATTGTAAACAGTGGTGGCAGTGGAAACGAAAATGAATAGCAATGTATGCGGTTTCTATATATAAATAAATAAAGCTATTATGAAAAGTCCCCACCCAACATTTGCATGCATGCATGCACGCACGCACACACACACACAAAGCCCACTTGTTCACTCTTTCACTTGGCATGGAATTAATCTGTGTCACTGTGCCATAATTTGTGCCATATTTTATCCAACCTAATAGCATCACAGTAATAACACAACTGTACAGTAAAATTAGATTAAGAGTGACAAGAGATTGCTAAGAGATGCTTACTCAGCAATCTGCTGAAGACAGCAGAAACCATATGACACTAGAGGGAATTCAGCATGTGACTGTGGCACAACCTGCCCTATCAGTGCTTTGGCCAGGTGTTAAAGGAGTACTGACACGATTTTGAAGTGCAGCAAAACGGACGTTTTTGGTTTCCTTGGCATGTAGTTTTAACGCTCTCCCCACACCGCATCCAGGAAGCACGTATAAATATTTAAGTTTGATTTTAAAGTTTTCATCTCCCAGCATCTGCAAGGCAGCTTCACCGCATGGAGAGCCCTATGACGTTTCAAGTCAGCTCACTTGGTTTGCGAAATCTGGGTTCTGCATGCAGCCTAAATCACAGAAATCGCTGTCGGAGGCACTGGACGACAGTTCACTCATCATGAACCACGTTCGACTGACAGCAAAGGACAGCAGGTGCATATTTCGTGGGTTGCAGTCTGCCCGTGACGTCACGGGCCGACTTGACACGTCACTATGAAGCCGCCCTCTCGAAACCGAAACCGAAACTGCTGGTTGAAAGAAGCGGTATTAAAAATATATGCAATGCATCCCCAGGCACAACGACAATCTTTTTAGGGTTCTCGACACCCGTGCTTTCATTTAGAGCAACAACCCGAAAATTTTTTAAATTCATGTCAGTACTCCTTTAAAGCTGTAGACATTACATGGAAAAGTTTCGCAAGGGACTTCACCTCTGAACGGATGGCATACATGCCAAGAAAAAGGCCGGTGACTTACAGTCGGACACTCTGTGGGTCCTCCGTCTTGTGGACACTTGGGTGCTCAGTTGGTGGTCGCTCATGACCACTGAAAACCAGTCAAGCAGCCGGTCGCCCATGGCCTGTAGATCGTCGTTTGTGCACCCTGAGCAACACAAGACAGGATGGGCAAATCTACTTACCATAATTCCAATTAATCCAGGAACTACTTTCACTCGCAGAAAAGTAGATCTGAGATCATTCTTTTTATTTGCTTGTTGTCATTTCGCTAACGGTGCATCTGGTCTAAGACACTAGTCCAGAAACCAACACTGCTCTGAGATACCACAAAACAAAAAAGCAGGATGTGTAAAAAATGAAATGCCTGCAGTGTCATGGCTGATCAGCAAGTCTTACCATACTGTTTCCACAACATGGATGCTTTGAAAAATCACTTGAGGATCAGCTCCTAAGTGCCCATAAACTACCGTAGTATTGGTTTATCAACTAGTTCAAATGTATCAGCTAAGTCCAAGTACGGGAACAGGAACCAACATGCTAATGCCTCATTCACTATACTGAAGAGATGGTAATGGCCAAACGAGTAAAGCGATTCTCAAAAAATTAACAAAGGAACCAAAGTAAGAGTTAGACAAGAAGTGAGCCAGGTAATGAGTGTTATCAAATGCAAACACAATATACAGAAAACGACAATAACAAGTTTACAGTCACTTATCTCAAACTAACTTATCCTACAAGTAGGTGTCGAATCTATACCACCAATAGGGTTTCTGTCCTTCAACCTTTTCAAGATGAAAACGGTGTGCCTATAAATGAGTAACTAAATAATGATCGGCAGACCAGCTGCACAAAATAAGGAGGTACGTATCACTTATCCTGTTGTATATTTATATGAAAGTAGTAAGACATACAAATTTATATGAAATGCAAAGTTATTCCATATCTGCCATTACGGATATGAGTGGCACTAGCTAATACAGTAAAAGCTTGTGAATTAGGATACCACGAGACCAAAAAAAAAAGTCTAAATTAACCGAATGCCGAATTATCGAAAGTATCAAGAAAACATTAAGCAAGTGTCTGTTATATCAATGCATCTTCCATTTTCTTGATGAATACGTAAATCTAGTACTTATTTTGGATAAGAGCAGTGTAAAAGGGACAATTTTCATCATTGGCGGCTTTGTGCACAACGTGACCGTGGATCAAGACCCCTGTGTCTTAAGCTGAAATGTGCTCTGAATCCACTCCTTATTACGTACCGCCGCCACCAACACTACCACGCGCATGTGACGGTAATTCTTTTGGTGGAAAAATAGCCGGCAACTGATGGTTCATGCATCACAATGTATCAGACGAGTTTTATGCCAGTATGCTGTTCGCGGCTGAAGCTCTTCATCTTCAACAGCTTCCACCATGTATGAGTTTTGTGACATTGTGCACGCACTGCCCGAAGTCAAAATGAACCTACTGAGTTGACTGATTGCCACATCCGCTGTGAACAAAATGGTGGTCGCTAATAACATGATCATAGCGTCCACGGAGTTCTGAAGGCACGCGCGCGGCCCATGCCCAGAGTTGAAACGAAACTGCTAAGCACTGCATCTGATTGCGAATAAATGTCGCTCCCTAATGCACAACCATGGACGGTGACCATGCCTATCTGAAAGCCCGTGGCCATTTCAGTTGTCCACGAACGTCTTTTTTGCTCTTTTTCGTCGCACATTGGCACCACTTGGCGCGCTCCCAGGATTGTCCAAATTAACCAGGTTGTGGCCCAATATGACCAAATTAACGAGTTTTATGCCATTAAGCAATACATATGCTTGCCGCGACCAGAGAACACGTCCAAATTATGCGATTTTCCGAATTAGCGGTGGTCGAATTAATGAGCTTTTACTGTAGTAGCTCAATGGCATAATGGGAAAGACGTGGGTTCTGAACCATTCCCTGCCTTTTTTTCTTTCCTTTTTTTTGACACCTACCACAAAATGCAAGTGACGAAACAAACTGAGGCAAACATGGTAAATGCACTACCTTTGTCTTTGCTGACAGGAGAAGACGCCTTGTTTGTCAACACGGAATTATGGCTGTCTTTGTTAGTCCACGAGTCCTTGGAACTGTACTTGGACTTCAGCCTGGGTGGGAGGAGAATAATGCTTACAAAATGAAACAAGGTCCAATGCAGATAATGAAGAGAATAGAGAGGGTCACCTTTCTGGCCATCAAAAGTTTGTGTAAATACTGCTGCGCAATCATATGTTTAAAGGGACACTAAAGGCAAATAACAATTTATGTTAGAGTGAAAGCCCAATGTATGACAACTTCTAAAACGGCAATATTATCAACAGCAGTGCCCTACTTACCGAGAAGTTAAGCTAAATGTATCACATGACGAGCGCCACGAGTGGGACATTTTCGAAGTGATCCCGATGACGTAGGGAAGTCGGCCTACAATAAATCACTAGTAATCAAACTAGCAGCAGTAAAAAAAGAACATTCCGAGCATCAAAAGACGTAATAAAATGCTGTTTGTTCGTTTCCGCTTGATTCATGGAAAACAAAACCTTCGTGGCGTTGCCATGGGGAACGGCGCGCGTGGTTCAAAGGTTCCGTTTTCGCCGAGCTGTGCCTCGCCCGTCTCAGTGGTAGTTTTGGGATCGCGTGCTGCCGTGCGTGTTTTGCGCGCTCGTGAAGGTCGCTCTGACAGAAAGTTCGACAAAATGCCGCATGCGTGTGATATTGCCGGATGCCCGAATGGTGCACAACGCCAGTGCTGCAGCAAGGAAACCGGTGTGTCTTTTCACAGGGTGCCGCGGAATGAACCCTTACGATCGAAGTGGCTTAGTGTCATGCCATTGCGCCACTGTGCTAAACAGTCAAAACCTCTGCGTGTGTGCTCGCTGCACTTTCGTACTGAGGATTACGAGAGCAACCGCAACTTGGTGACGGCTTTGAATGTGCCCATCCGAGCAAGTCTTTGCCGCAGCGCCGTTGTTGCTACTGTGGATCCCGCTACTTCCGCTCGGCTGCTACTAGTGTCGGCGGCCGCGCAGTAAAAGCGGGCAACGTTGGGCATGGCAGCAGTGACGTATGAGAGTCGTATTTTCAGGCGGGAGACTTGAAGCGCGCTAACGCGATGCGGACCACTAAAAACGTGATTTTATTTCAAAATAAGCACTTCCTTGGCACAAAAGCAGCGCTACGAGGTTTCTGGACCGCTATTTCAACAATCAACGTCGACTTAATATTTGCCTTTAGTGTCCCTTTAACAAGGAAAAGGAGAAAATAAAATATTCGGTGTGACACAACACAATAGTCAATGGCAGGTCAAGAGTAGCAGGTGTGTCAGAAAAGGAACATGTACCCATGCAGCAGTGAATCACTTCATCTATAACCTCCGTCTCTTCCCTTATCCTTCATATCAACGTCCCCACCACCACTTACCTCTGGTGTTTCCTTGTCCTAAAGCCCTTTGTTCTGCTGGAGGAGCTTCTTATGCATTAGGTGTGAATATGTTCACTCAGTCTTTCTCGGTACATCTATGCCCACACATAAATGACAGATGCGGTGGTGTTTGTGAGCAATGTATCGCACGAAAAAGGGGATTACCTTTTTCCGTGCGATCCATTTATCTAGTGAGGGCTTTCTTCACTCCCAACCTTGTTGGCTGTTAGTGTGTGCTGGGTGTCACTGACCATCTGGTCATAGTTGCTGAACAGCTAGGCCTCCTCCAGTTCATGCTGTGGCATTTGTAAGAGAACTGCCTATTTCTAGAAGTGCAGGCGCATAAATGGCCAGATACCCTACACTCTTTTGGAAGGAGCCTCCCTCTTCTCTTGACTTATACTACAGTTGTATGAAAGCAAGCAACGAAAGGGAATATTTATGACAAACTCACATCGTAGCGGTCCGCTGTCGGGCCCCGCCCGACAAGGGTGTTCGTGGTTTAAATTTTGCTGTTTTCTCACCGCGAGTCGCGCGCATTTTTTGTATACATGAAGGGCCATCTCTTGAGGAATAAGTGAGCTTTGTTTGTTGAGGTTTTACTTTTTTGACACTAGGGTGCAGCACTATGATCAGCACGGGGCCTAGAGCGTACCCACTCGCGCGCGCGGTTCGCTGAGAAGCATGGCCACGTTTTCACCGCGTGCGTTTTACGGCGGTGCTTTTAGCGAAAGCGAGGATGACTTTAGTGAGGAAGAGAATTACGTGCCTCCACCAGACAGTGATGACAGTGATTCGACAGAAGTGAGTGACGAAGACGACGACGGCGGCGGTGGAAACCTGCAGTAATAACCCTGGCCTGCACACAGGGGAATGCTTTGAGCGGTATCATACGTTGCCTAAATATCACTAAAAGAGTTGCCTGCAGAATGCAGGAGCAAAAATAAATATCCTGTGCGTTTCTCTTCCACAGCTTGTGTTTTTATTCGCGGCGCCAGAAACTGGCGAAATAGTTTCGGACCGCTAGAGCCGGAAAGTGGGTAAAGGTTTTGGACCGCAAAGGGTTAAGTATGAAACACAAGTATCCATGAAGGCATCTAATCTGTTCCACCTAGTATTGCCCTGGCACATACTTGAGGTGATATGGCTATGACCATTATAAAGACTTTACAAAGGTTGCAGCCCAGAATTTATTTTGAATTTTGGAGTATCAGCAGCATCAATGTGATGTGGTATCACATTGATGCTGCATTATACTTAAGCAATATATAGTACGCTTGAAAAGCACCTACTGTAGTCTTCGTTACTAGCAACGGGAAGGCCCGAAGTACTGTGGCGATAGCTGCAGACTTGCACCTTTCCCTCTCCTCACATTAAAGGGACACTAAAGGCAAATATTAAGTCGACGTTGATTGTTGAAACAGCGGTTCAGAAACCTCGTCGTGCTACTTTTGTGCCAAGGAAGTGCTTATTTTGAAATAAAATCAAGTTTTAGTGGTCCGCATCGCGTTAGCGCACTTCAAATCACCCGCCTGAAAGCGGTCTTTCTGACGTCACTGTTGCCATGCCCAACGTTGCCCGCCTTTACTGCGCGGCAGCGTGCATTGGCGGTGTGCACCATTCGGGCATCCGGCAACATCACATGCATGCGGCATTTTGTCGAACTTTCTGTCAGAGCGACTTTCACGAGCGTGCAAAACACACACGGCAGTACGCATTACCGAAAATGCCACTGAGACGCGACCGCGTGAGTGAAACCGGGCGCCGGGCGAAGCGCAGTTAGGCGAAAATGGAACTTTTGAACCACGCGCGCCATTCCCCATGACAATGCCAAAGAGGTTCTTTATTCCACGAATCAAACAGAAACGAACAAGCAGCATTTTATTACGTCTCTTAATGCACGGAAGGTTCTTTTTTTATTGCAGCTAGTTTGATTAATAGTGATTAATTGTAGTCGGACACTATCACGTCGTTGGGATCATTTCCAAAATGTCCCACTTGTGGTGCACGTCGTGTGATACATTTAGCTCAATTTCTCGGTAAGCAGGGCACTGCTGTTGATAATATTGCCGTTTTAGACGTTGTCATACATTGAGCTTTCACTCTGACATAAATTGTTATTTGCCTTTAGTGTCCCTTTAATCACCTCATGTACCCCTCTCACTAGCCGTCGTCTTCTTGCAAATAATGCTCCGCAACACAGGCAAATCTTAATCATGTCATGTGGGGGTCCCCCGTCCCTCTGAAAAGTATTAACTAATGAGGAGCAGTGCGAGGCTGCCTTGCGCAGCTTCAAACCCAACGTCCAGGTGGCCGTCCTGGGATAGGCAGAGAGGGTTGTGGAGGATTACCGCGTGTAGCAACCTTCCCCTATTTCTATCCCTTTGCTCCTTTCCTTTGAAAAGGAAAATTAAAGTTTTTACCTGCCTACTGTGGTCTCTTACAACTATAAACTTTGTGTTTGTTACCCTGGTTGTAATACTTTCTTTATGAACCTACATGAGATTTTGTGTATAAAAATGGCCAACTTTATCTGCCCCTGTTTGGTTTTCTTGCCAAGTACTGCATCAATGGCAGTCCCACATCTGAACATAATGAACCACACAGAGTTAATATGGCTTCCAGAAAATGAATGAATGAATGAATAACTAAACAAATAATATCATAACAAGGCATGCACAAGGTTGTACACTACAGGATCTGTACAACTGCACTCGCACTGCAGTGAAGACATCCAGCAGAATCTTTGTTTCTAATGTGCAAGATCTCTCTGACATAACTATACGTTAGCTCATGTGGCAGCTGTTGAAACTATAACCACGGAACGAGTTTTTACGATTGTGCAAGGTTGCGAGGAAGGTCACCACTAACTGCAATTACGCATTAGACAGCAGTTGCCAACTTCCCCGTTTCACTTTCTTTTGAATTGAACAGCCTTATATTGAAATCTATAGTGGTAGTAAAGTGGTATTACTATTCGCCTCCATATGGTATGACTGCTTTATAAGGTGTAAAATTTATGCTTACGTCTTTGGAGGCGAAATTGACCAGAATTGTTCTTTTGTCAGCAAAGTGCAATTCTGACCAATCACACAAGGACAGTTGAATGGTTTGCTTCACGATTCATTATGAAATTGCACTAAAGCTTCAGCTGACTCATTTCCAGGCAGTGTTTTGCTTTGCCGCCAGCTTTTTGAGGCTTCACGAAGGTGGTGAAACCACACTGAGGAAATAAACAGCCAATCCAGCACTAAAGGGCAGGCATTTCAAGACCAATCGAGGTCTTTAGGAAGAGGCCAAAATGGGACGAAACACTTTCCCACACCTAAACTGTGTACAAAGGGATAATGATGGTAAATGTAAGACGTACATGCTCTGCCTAAACTGGGAAGTCTGCTTACTTTATTCATATTGCATGCACTACTTGGATTAAACTGTTGCTCCTAAGCATGCTTAGTGACAAGCAGACATACCTGTTGTTGAAGGCAGCAGGCTTGCCTGTTGCATCCTTGTTGGCTTTCTTCTCCTTGTCAATAGTATTTTGTAACTTTGCCATGTAACGGTCCCACCGGGCCTTCTGTCGACTTTCCCGTTGTTGTTCTTCCAGGCTTTTCACAGCTATAAGAAGAAAAGGTACTCTAGCTCAATACAGTGGACTATTAGAAAATTTAGAGATTTATGAGATAAAGGCTGCAATGAAGATTTGATCAATACAAAAAACTGCAGTTTGTTCTCACGTAATAGAGTCATATGGAAGTCGGCTGCTATGCTACTTTCATTTGGAGACTGCAAAACGAGCTGCCAATGCAGATTACTTTACATTTTTCATTTCGTTATAGTTAGACACTTTTATAACAAAGTGCATGTAAGCTCCAAAATTTCCCACTACACAGGACGCTCCATTGTAGCACTTGTACATTGCTCTGCTTGCAATGGATCAGGACTGACTGATAAGCATGTTCAGCAAAAGAAAACATGTATTGAACATGAATTCAAGAGATACTTAGTGAAATTGATAATCAATCTGACATATAAAGTTTGTCTCACGAAATGTGCAAAAACAGCAGACCTTATGGTATGTACCTTGGTACATAGCATACTTTGCTTTATGTCTTTGTTATGTGCACTGAAAGGTCGAAATAATGTGTGCTCAGGCACTTTTCTTTAATCTATATTTCATGCCTCATTGTTGTTATTGTTATTATATGTGCACTTCATCTGCCATAGACTACCTTACTGACAACTTGCTTACAGCCATATGAGTTGATGTATCTACACTTTTGCACTCACCTTTACAGGGGCAGAATCCCTTGCAGGAGACCTGCACTGAAGTGCGCTGGCGACAGTTGTGGTATTGGAGCCGACACTCAGATGAATATGTTTGGTTGTCTGTGCCACACACATAGTCTGCCTTGAACACGGGACATGGTGGGCAGCGCAGCTCTTCCTCTTGGCTGCTGTCCTCTTCCAGATACTGGTCGTCGTCGTCGTCGTCATCTTCCGCCTCTGCACTGCTCCATGGCTTGCTAGTGGTGCTGAGCGCTGCCGTGCTGCCAGCGCTGGCTGCAGTTGATGTGGACGGCACTGCCGTGCTTTGCTTTCTGTCATAGCTGCCCCAGCTGCCTGACAGAGATGCCTTCCTGCACAGTGCAAAGTAAGCACCCACATGAGGGTAAACCTTTCTATAAAAGAATAAGCAGTTCAATGTAATATGTTCTGTAAGGGTGCAGAATAATGACATGTCATCACAGTACTCACACGGTGCTGGATCTTACAGAAATGTGAGGCAGCCATTTATTGTGACTGATTATGATACCACAAGCAAAGCATCTGTTGAGCACATGTGGCAACAGCAACATTTAGAGGTGAAGAAAAGCCGCCCCTCATGTGACCCTGGAGAACATTCAGATGTAGCTGCAGCACCTGATGTACTCTGGAAGACACACCATACAGACGACAAAAAAGGCGGTCACACTTGCCCCGACACTATCACTGCATGCGGTGACGGCATGCATGCAGTTAACATTCCTTACATCTAACATCCCTCCCCAACTAGATAAAAATGGTACTAGCCACAATGCTGTGATGACATTCTGTTGTTGCTCCTTCTTACTGAGATATAATTAACTTTTTCTTTTGATAAAAAAAAAAGATGAGAAAAAAGAGCGCTGGGCCTAGCTTGCACTAGTGGTGCAAGGCCAAAGGCACAGCGGAGCTGATCGATTCCTAGCTGCTCCTGACCACATGAAGTGGTGCCAAGTTATACAGTGATGTCAAGTGATGCTAAGTTATATGAAATAATGCCAAGTGATTCCAAGTTCCAGTTGAGGCTAGCACGGTCGTCTCTCGTCGTTTTGGCCGTACTATGTCGTGGACTACTTTAAACGAGTCGAGTCCAGCAGTCACGCTTGGCAGTGTGCCGTGGTTCCTGGTAAGCGACTTCCTCATCGGCTGTGCGAACCTTCTTTGGTCTCAATGTCCGCGTCTGGCACCGCACGCTGGCTTTATACAGAACAAACGAGCACATGCGCAGTCGCCTGTGACGTCACGTCTGGCGTGATCGAGTGGTTGCGCACAGTGTCCAGGCAGGCAGGCTGGTGGTGGAGCAGTGTATGAGTTAGCATAGCAGGCGCACAGCTGTGCAATTGATTGCTAGGCAATGCACGATGACATCATCGTGACGTGGAGTTTTTTTTTGTTTGTTTGCGTTGGACAAATTACAGCCGGCCTAAACAGCTCCACTGCTAAAAAAAATTATAAAGAGAAAGTATTAGTGATGGGTGGGCCATTTGAGGCATACATTCATACCCGTAATGTTTCTCTGAAGGCTGCCAAAAAAAAAAAAGAAGAAAGAGCACTACAGATAAAATTATTTAAGAAAAAAGACGAGTCACTGAAAATGGAAGTTGAAAAACAAGCTATGTGTTTAAGTTTTGTGGCAAATTAGCTAAATATGCTAATTAGCTATTTACTAGAGCAGTTACGAGGCTACTGGCAATAAAGAGTTTGTAGGTACTGACAAGGTGATCCTATGTCCCTTTTCAAATAATGCAGAAATTGCTTCTCTAAGTCCTGCAGCACGAGAGAGTTTCTAACTCTCACTCAGAAACAGAATGCTTAGGAGTGCAGCAAACCATGTGTACAAGAAGTGTCATTTGTTGACACCTTATCACGTTTCTTATCACGTTTCTGCTCCTGCAAGCAGACCTGTCTTTCTTATTTTGATGCATTGTTCATGGCCATACTCTTCGCTTCACTCCACCGTCAGCACACCTGAACATTGGCCATCATCAGCTTCGCGAGTGTCAGTTGGCATAGCCTAGTGTGATAAATCTTTTTGACAGAATGATTGTGGGGCACCTTGCAGCTCAGAGTTAACCTGAAAGTAACCTTTCTTGGTAACTTTGTTACTTTGCTCAAGGCAAGCTATGCTCAGCAAAATATCAGGAACGTCCTACATCTTTTATGTGACAGTTATATGTGGTCAATTTTGTGGTTTGAAAGCCCACTGTTACACATGTCAAATCACCAAAAGCCAAAATTGGCTCCACATACTAACAAACATACTCCATTTGCAATGCATGCTAGATATTAACACAAATGATCATAAATGGCATAATTGTCATATATACCCAAAACTGGCCAGCGCACGTGAAAAAGCATGGCTCAGACATCCCGAGACTGCGTGCCACTAAGTACATCTCTTTACTTGAGCATGGCCAAGCTACTGCTGAGCTTAGTTCTGAAGCATTGACGTTAGAGAGAGGACAAGAAAAAGTATGGCTGTAAATTGCATGAGAAAATAAAGAAGAGGGTTCAGCTTTGTTAGCAGACCAAGAGACCCCAGATGCTTACATTTCTTGCACATGTGGTCCTCACGTGCTTCTCAAGAGCTCAGTTTTAGTTTAACAATTGTGGGGGTTTTATGTCCCAAAACCATGATATGATTATGAGGGATGCTGTAGTGGAGGGCTCCGGAAATTTCGACCACCCGGTGTTCTTTAAGGCGCACCTAAATCTAAGTACAAGGGCCTCAAGTATTTCCGCCTCCATTGAAAATGCGGCGGCGGCGGCCGGGATTTCAGTTTTAGTTTCCCGATGAAAAAGTGAGAAACTTTTTCGTGTTGCAGGGCCCAGGACAAGGACTTTTTGCATTATTTGAAAGCTGATACAGGATAACCATGGCAGCAGCTACAAAGTTTTAACTATCAATTGCCATGCAACTATGTTAATTAAATACCTTAATTAGTGTTATAATTAATAAGAAACTTAAAATGCATAATTTGTTCTCTGACCTCTTTCATTGCCAATATTCTGGTATTTTGGAAACTGCATTTTTACCTTTAGTTCTATGGATTTGGGAATTTTTAGCAGTCTTCAGAGACACATCTGGTATTTTCCTGTTGCTGCTTTTGCTTTTTCAATATAATTTTCTCTGGACGCTTAACAATATACCTCTATGCCACATTGGTAAGACATTGTGGGTGGAACTTAGTACGACAGAAAGCTAGCAAGCCAGTAGGGATTCAAGCCTTTTTCTGTTTAGACAGCCATCTGTTTCTGTACCATGTAGGTGAAATTGAATCTGAATAGAAGATTATGAACAGTTGTACCATCTCGCCCATTTCTGGTTCCACATACAGCCTTTCAGTCAGATAATGAGTGTGTGATAAGTACAGGCGACTTTACAAAGTCTTAAACTATGAAGCTAATCCCTCGGTTGATGTATTGCTGTCTGCTGACGACAGTGCAAAACAATGGGTGAAATGTCTTTTCCTTTGGTGCTGACAATTTTTGGGATTACAGTGTGTTTTAAGACCAGCTGAACAGCATTTGCACATCATGCCCTCATGCTACATTCATAAAAAGTGTTTTCTTTTTCCCGTTTAAGGTTCAACTTATGCTTAAGATAACACTAAAAATACAACGTGCTGCATGTACAAGCTGTCAAAGTATTGCAGACCAACAAGCACATTATCAAGCCATTGCAAGAATGACACCAACCACAATGGCATAATCACCACTTGCTTAATGCTTCATATTCCTCCTGCCTCTCTCACAAGAAAAAAAAAGGGGGGGGAAGCTTAGTCTTGAATTCATCTCCTAAAAAGACATCTCATCCGTCTGAACAAATAAATAAGACTTCTGAAAGACCTGCTTTCTAACCTAGCTTCATACTACAGCAATTTTTCTTACATTGCTTTGTTTTTAAAATGTCTGGGAAGTACGCACTGCTTCAAACTCACGCCTATATTAGGTGCCTTCCCTGTTTCAAGGCCTGGAAACTTTGTCAGGCTCACTAAAAAAGGTTTGCAAAATAGCACATGATTACCCGATCACACCAGGCAGTGTTCTTCTGCATAAATGTTAGCATGGGGAGTAAAAAAAATTGTCTTACACTGAAAATATTACCTTACCATGCAGTGTAACTTTTTTCACTATGAGACTGCGCTGCATAAAGGTCATAAGGATCAGTACAGATGGTGCGCGATAGTAGAGTCCTCTTACGTTGCAAAAAGCTTGGGACACAACTGCTCCACACACAACTTGATATTTTTTTGTCACAAGCTGTGCAAGTATGATTTATATTAATTCGTCTATTGGCCATAGATCACACTAGCACTGCAGTGGTGTGGTGGACTTTCCACTCTTGCTAGTCTTGCCTCTTTCTTATTACATCGTTGGCAACAAGTGCATCATCTCCACTGTCATTCTTTCGCTGTCCCTGCTTGCCAGTACCGCTTTAAAGGAGTGGCCCTGCAACACTTTTCCAAGTAATCATTGAATGGCTTCATTAAAGGAGTTTACTGCTTTGCGAATAGAGGAGGAGGAGGAATAAACTTTATTGAAAACCAGCAACTTGAATGGCTTGGCCTAGGCCTAGAATGCCGCACAAGTTTTTAGAATCCGTCAAGTACGAGTGGTGTTACAGGGATTTGTCGCATTCTCTTTCCATTCGTACCAGTGAGCACGATGGATGCTACGCAGGGAAGGAGGGAGGGGGGGGGGGTATGATAAGGGGGCAAGAAGGTGCGTCCTTTTATCAGCGCATGTCATGACCTTGAGAACTTTCTTTTTTTTTCCCTTCCAACACGCTGCTTACTTTCAGTGTGATCAAAAGTGCGCGCACAGGCATGTGGCTTCATCTCGCAGCGGCCACTGCAAACATATAGCTCACGATACTCAAATCAGCCAATGGCCGTGGACTTTGGGTTTATGGCATCATTTGTTAAGAGAAGAGCCAGCGATTTCCGCTGACTGTGAGAATTATTTGTAAATTCCAGGCTGCACAATAATGTTTGGCTCACGTGTTCTCAGGAGCCTCGGCTACCGATCGTCAGCGTTTTCTGACCATGGTGAAAAAGTGTTGCAGGGCACCTTTAAGTAATGCATCTTTACTGCTTTCCCAATTTCCTGTGTTCCCTAAAATGGAAGAGGTGTGGTATCACATAGACTTTTCCCTTCCAATAAGCATGCATCCAATGAAAATGATCAGAATGTGCAATAAGTAAACATGACATTTATCCAGCCTATGTACGCTTATGACTTTGATTACGAAAAGTCATCTGATTCGGCAGAAAAGCCAGCAGTCTTGAAGTCACTGCACTGTCAAAGAGTACAGCAAGCATATGCGAATACCTTAGCAAATATTTGTAGATTCAACAGCTACTTTGATTCTCAACCAGAAAAAGGTAACGAAAATAATATCTAGGGTTTAACGTGCCCAAACCACGATATTATTATGAGGCACGCTCTCAACCAGAAATATGGAAAAATAACAAGCAAGAAAAGGTCAGACACAATCTCAACAATGCTATTCGCTGCATGCTTAGATGTAGTCAAGCTAGGAAGGACTAGGAGCGAGGGTCAGTGCAAATATCTTGGCAACCTGCTGTCTCCATACAACACAGTCCTGTTCAGTAATGGTCGGAATAGTTTGGGACAAATGATTCAAGACTTTAGCTTAAAAGGCACCAGAGGGAGGTTGAAGATTAACATGCAGATGATGAAGGTACTTTTCAGTAGCCTGGCAACAGAACAAAAATTTATGACAGGCAGTCAGTTTCTAGAATCTGTTCAAGAGTATTTGTACAAAAACTGACAGGGGATCCCAATCGCGAGCAGGAAATTTTAGGAAAGAACAAAGATAAGCCACTGCCATTCTTGACAAGTGTACGATCATTACATTCTAATAGTTCTAGCATATGAGGCAGAAACTTGCAGGTTAAAGGGACACTAAAGGCAAATATTAAGTCGATGTTGGTTGTTGAAATAGCGGTCCAGAAACCTCGTAGTGCTGCTTTTGTGCCAAGGAAGTGCTTACTTTGAAATCAAATCACGTTTTAGTGGTCCGCATTGCGTTAGCGCACTTCAAATCACCCGCCTGAAAGCAGTCTTTCTGACGTCACTGTTGCCGTGTCCAACATTGCCTGCCTTTACTGTGCGGCGGCGTGCACTGGCGGCGTGCACCATTCGGGCATCCAGCTAGATCACATGCATGTGGCATTTTGTCAAACTTTCTGTCAGAGCGGCTTTCACGAGCGTGCAAAACACACGCGGCAGTACGCATTACCGAAACTACCACCGAGATGTGACTGCGTGAGTGAAGCCGGGTGCCGGGCGAAGTGCAGTTCGGCGAAAACGGAACCTTTGAACCACGCGCGCCGTTCTTCATGGCAACGCTAAAGAGGTTCTTTTTTCCATAAATCAAACAGAAACGAACAAGCAGCATCTTATTATGTCTCTTGGTGCATGGAAGGTTCCTTTTTTATTGCAGCTGGTTTGATTACTAGTGATTATTGTAGTCAGACGCTCTCACATCATCGGGATCATTTCCAAAATGTCCCACTCGTGGCGCACGTCGTGTGATACATTTAGCTTAATTTCTTGGTAAGTAGGGCACTGCTGTTGATAATATTGCCATTTTAGATGTGGTCATACATTGAGCTTTCACTCTGACATAAATTGTCATTTGCCTTTAGTGTCCCTTTAACAAAGATACTTGAGAAGTGAGGGATTGTGGGGCGAGTGATGGAGCAAAATATATCAGGCACAAGACGAAGAGACAGGAAGACAATAATGTGGACCAGAGATGCAATAAGGGCAGTCAATATCCTGGTTGACACTAAGAGGTAAAAATGAAGCTGTGTGGACCATGTAATGTACAGGCCAGGTTACCGGCGGTTTATTAGAGTTGCAAAATGGATGCCAAGGGGAAGTGCAGTCAAGGAAGGCCAAAAGTAATGTAATTTGATGAGATTAGGAAGTTTGCAGGCACAATATGGAATCAGCCTGGAGAGAACGGGGGTAGTTGGAGACTGTTAGGAAAGACATGCTCTTGCAGTAGACATGAATAGGCTGCTGCGGCAACTGATGATGGTGAGTACTAACGCAATATTTTTTATTATTTTTAGTTAAACAAAGGTCTGGGACGTCTTAAAACAGTAAAAGAAGATACTTCCAAGCATCAAAGTATACTGAATGTAATATTGCATTGTGTTCCTCCCATGTGGCCACCTTCTTTATCACGATGTCATGGTACAGTGTAACCTACAGAAATGAAATGGATATTGCCTATAGAAAAGCTATTACTAAATTAAATTATTTAAGACACTCTAAAGCTTGGCAGCATTTTTTCTATGCCTTTGACCTAGGTCCCCGTGGCTTTGAGGTCCCTTGAGGTCATTGAAAAATTAATGGTATCGCAAAAGAAAAAAGAAAAAAAAAGTACCCCTTCAAAGAAGTAGCCTCAAAATATGAGATAGTGCATATGCATGAGCCCTAAATACTCATCGAGTCACACGTATGATGTTCAGAAACAAAGACAACAGCAGATGCTGCTGTGCCAAGAGTGATGGCATAATGCAGCTTATGGACAGTTTCAGCACATTTTAACATATATGGTGACTAAGAAAGCTGGCATAGGCACAGGTAAACGCAATCATGTGAAATTAAAGAATCACATAGGAAATGTGAGCATACTCAAAGATTCCGTGAAACCCAGTCCTTGCAGTACTCTACTGCAGAAGTGCACTGCAATGGAATACCACAAATGCACATACTGTTGCAGAGGAAGTATCTGGATCATGCTACAGCAGCCAGTTTACAGTGAAACTACAAAGGACAGGTACAGAGGATGCAGAAATAATTTCCATGGAGGAGACTGCATATGTAGCAGGCATACAATTATGAAGCAGGCATTTTTAACTGTGGCTAGAAAGCATCAACTGTTTAAATTAAATTATTAATTATTTAATTATTGAAAGCAATTAGAGTACACATAATGTACTATACCCAAGCCTACCATTCACCAATGTATTTTAGTGGTGATGGGCATGCAAACCTAACGACATAGGGTGTCTCGGCCAACATTAGCCAAGCTGTTTAAGTTTTAAATGAGTTTATTTTTAATTAGATTAGCAAGTATCTAGCGCTCAAAAATTGTGATGGCGGAAGAGAATAGATGACTCAACACTGTGTATACCTCATAACTGTCTACTGTGCCAGTTTATTTGCTGTTGTTTTTAGCTAATGCTATCTGGGATACCTCGTACAGGCCATAAATAAAGATGGTCTATGGATCATGTACAGTGCAAAGCCTGACGACAGTGACACACCTGCCAGATCATGAATTAGAGTGCTTCAAAATAAATAAAATACACAAGCTGCCTCCTGTACCTCTAAGTGAATATTTAAATTGTTTTCCCTATTTCCCACGTAAGAGTAACCACTGTATTATTAATAAAAACAACAACAACAACAAAAGGAACAGTATGCCTTGTACACCTGCATGCATAATTTGTTTTCTATTTTCTCTTTCTTTCAGGCTGCAATACTACGTCCCCCGTTGGTAACAAGTGAAAATACTAGATTGTGAAACTGCAAATGACAAAAACAGCTATACTTTCAGTACATGAACAAAGCAATTAAAGCTAGAGGAATCAGCAATATGAAAAGACACTTTGAAAGAAACAGTTTGTCCTGGAGTATGTAAAAACTCCTCTTGCTTATCATTTCTTCCACTAGCAATTAGGTAGGTCTGCACATTATGAAACATTGAGGCACTATTGAAATTCCATGCGAGATACCTTCAACCTGATAGTTGCAACAGAATGTGCAGCTAACACTTGCACACCTACAAACATTATTATAATGAGATAGCTGTAACGACAGTATGCCTCTGAATATGTAGCATGAGCACAAGCTCAGGAAGAGCCACAAGCAGTGAAACAAAGAATGATGTTTAAAAGTAGGGGTGTGCGAATACCGAATAGTAGCTTTCGAATCAAATACCGAATCAAATCAAGAAAAAATGCCAAATATCGAATTGAATGCCGAATATAAAAAATTTTATTTTCACAGGCCTTGACTTTTTGAGTTCTCATACACTATAATTTTATTTGTGGGATACGGTGGTGAGCAGTGGTTTTGACTTACTTGTTTTACTTGCAAAATGGGGGAGGGGAGAGGCACAGTTGTGCAAATTTCTGTACTATTACATATGTTCTATTTTATGTTGCCGAACTAGCACGTGATTGTTAAAATAGAATAGAAATATCAGCTTTCCTTGAATATCCTCGAGCCGCGGTGCCAAGAAGCTGTTGGAGGGATCGAATTACCGAGCGGCGGCTGTATAGCACCACGTAACACCCACCCGCTTTAAACGTACTACTAGTGGTTAAAACGTAGCTGCGACAAATGCCCGATCGAGTCTCATCGAGCCTAATGTATTCGCTGACCGGTTCATCCTATACCTACCGGCTAGTGAGAAGTTGTGGGTACTGGAACCAGTAATAGTTTAGAAATGCTCCTTGGCATCGCAACTGCATGCTATCTGATGTTCGTGTGAGAGAGGACTTATTTCACGCGAAATTTTCGGGGGCACTGCATTTGTTTCTTTGTTGGTATCAGTGGCGCTCGTCTGATGCAAATCTATACTGGATGGTTAATGCGTGCTACAGTTTAGCGCGTAGTTATGAGACGTTCCCGTCAGGTAGGTAAGTGGAATCCCGATTATACGACTTGGAGGGGACCACGCGAAACCGTCGTATAATCGAAAAGCTAAGAATATGGGCAGTGATGCTAAGTCTTGCTCCCCAGAAAACTGGTACAGACTGACTGAATAAGCTCGCGAAACGACCCTGCACTTCACCAGGAAAGGTAGATTACATTATTTTTGAAAATGACACCTAACCGTTTAATTGTAGGAGGTGTAAGTGAATCGTTATCCTCAACTTTAAAAAAATTGAATCTAATGCACATCTTTACAAAACGAGTCCAATAATTGCCTGTGCTTAAAAATGAAACCGAAACCGCGTTGGCAGCAGTCTCCCATCAGAAGAGTCAGATACAGTGTCATCACCATCATATATAATGGCGACGGAGCACGTTTTGTTGCAAGTTTGCGTTGGATGATTCCGTGCGCGACTGAGCTGTGCGCATCGTATTTGTTCCCTTGTGTTCCCTTGTGAAGTGCAATTGGTGACGATAAACACTCACGTCCAAGGGAAAATTTTTTGCACACTGACGATAGTTGCGTCGCACCATTTTTGCGTGCTCGAGGCCTGTGACTGCGAGTGCCGCAAACAAAGGGAGGAGACCTTCAGTTGCATGTCGACCAGGAGAAGTTTCTACAGGCTGAAAGCGTAAAAATATCTGGATCTTGAATATGAGCTTGTCGACTATCTGAAACTTCTCTATATAGATCGAGCTTGCCTCCTAGGTAACGGCGATGGGATACTCCCGCGATCAAGGCATATCTAGAAGTGATCTTGGAACTATGTTTGTCTGTGTTCCAGGCAAACTGGATCACAGACGAACATAAACTGCTAGGAGAATAAATTCTCCATTCTACGAAGGCGTTCTCTACCTGTCTCCCTCTCTCTTTCAAGCTAGGGGCGTCGGTGCAAAAGATTATTTTTTTTTCTCAGGCGGTGTCGAAGAGTTGTCGTATGATGCGGGGTCGGCATAAAATTTCGTCGTATAACCGAGGCTTTTAATACGTTATTTTTATGGGGTTTCACCGGGACCAAGCCAATTTGTCGTAAAATGCGGGTCGTCCCACTGTTTTACCAAGTTTCGGTATTCGAAAAATCGAATAGTAGAGATATTTGCAGGGCTCCTATTTGATTCGTATTCGAGTATTCGCACACCCCTATTTAAAAGTTCAGAATTTTCAAAAAATGCACTTGGTTTGATGCCCCTCACTCACTGCACACTAAATTCCAAAGGTTAAAATACAAACTAATGTTAAGGCAAACTAGTTCTGCGGAATTCTGCAAGGTGGCGAGAAATTCATCCGAAAGAAAGAACTTGTCATCCACCAGTTTGTATTGCAAAGCCTTTTCTCCACCTTGCATTCAGGATTCATTGGCGATAATCCGCATCCGTGTGTTTTGAACTGTCGATTAATTTGCCCTCACTTTGCGATATGCTAGCCTTCTAGTAGAGTGAAAAAAAGAGAAAACATCCACTTTAACTTGAATTCCTGTTAGAAAATATGTATACACAAATGCTCAATGAATTTCAACACTAATCAACACACAATCAAGCTGATGCAACTGAGTAGTCAAGTGCAACATTGAAAACAGCCTTGATAACTTCCTCAGGGTTTACGGACGGCAACTATACCACAAGACTCCCTGTCAAGTTATAGGCACAATGAATGACTATAAAGGATCACAATAACGGTGAGCAGTAGTTTAACCACTTGAGCAGCAATTTTTCTTAGGGTCAAGGTGAAATAATAGCTTTCAGGTGAGGATAATAAAATATATGATGGTTTCTGCATGAACTACATAAGCTGCATTTTCTTTAACTTCAAAATACTGCCCACCGCTACTAACATGGCAATCATGAGCATAAAGACAACTGAAACAGTCAAGAGTTTCACAAAAAATTGTCTGGCGTGGTAAGGTCGTAGTACAAGAAGGAACTGTACACTTGCAAAATAATATAAAATGTTTACTGTTGCTCTATCACCCATACTAGCATATTGATCACAAAACAAATGCACAGCAACAGCAACAATATAGGCACTTGATCCAACGTCGATGAATAGATAATGGGGAGAGGGCCCTTTGTTCAAACAAAGGGTCTTCTCCCCGAAACCTTATTGAAGAACATTGCGTCAAGTACTTAAATACCGTAATTTCTCGCATTAAAGCACACCTCTAACTTTAACTCTACAAAAAGAAAAAAAGAGCTATGCATATAACCCCTGCATATAACCTGCACTCCCACTTTTTAGGCACATTTTTGTTTTTTTGGTGCGGATTATACATGAGAAAATACAGTAACTGTTGCTGCTGCTGCGTGTTAGTACTGCGATCAAGGTAACCTACGGGTGTTGAAAGGTCATTAAATATTTGATTTGGAAAGCATACACTTCCTTCTTCTAAAGAAACGTCTGTATGTGTGCAAAGGAGGAGAATGTTACGCATGGCTTGACAATTTATTGTGATTTGGTCTATCTAAAAAGAAATAAAATGGTCCTCAATAACTGTTGGTTCTAGTGTCGTGCAAGCCAATGCACAGTCGAACCCCACTTGTACATTCCTCGCTTACATGTTTCTGGTGTCCAGTCGCAGCAAAGAATCGACAGACACATATATATGTATTAGAATCCCCTTTTCACATGCCATTCCTGCAATGTTTCTCAATGAATTTGGTGATGTGGACTGCCACAAGACCACGGAAGTGCTCGAAAGGGGCCTGGTTTTGGAAAAGGCATGAAAGAAATGCCAGACTTCCATCAAGGAATCCGCCTTTTCACTGACGTCCCTGCGCATGCGCTGTTCCCTAGCGGAAAAGTCGCGAAACATCTCATCATCTCGGAGGCTTTGCTTCTGGCAATATCGATTGTCCTGGCCCCTACCGAACCCCTACCAAAATGGCAGAGGGCAGCACAGGAAAATGAGAGGCGGATTCTTTAAGCCTTAAAAACTAATCTTCTGAGGTAGAGCTGTGTACAATAAGTCTGTTTTTATCTAGCTGCACTTCTCGATTTTCACTGCATGTTCGTGCTATACGTTTTTCAGCTACTGCATTTTTTTTCTTCCGTGGTCCTGTGAAAAACGTATTAGAGGTATTGTACTGTACTCATAATGCTTAATGCTCTTATGATGATATTCCAATCTAAGCAAGGTGGCAGCACCGGTAAGTTCAGTCGCCCAAAATGATGAGATGGCATGAACATTGTCAGCAATGGGTGAATATTCTTTAGCATGGCTTCAAAAACTATCGCAGTGGTGCACACAAATCCATGCCCTTTAACAGCAACATTTTCTTGTTCATGGTGCTTCATACTGCTCTATGAGAGCACTGTTGCAGCACAATGCAAAACACCAACTATGTTACTGCTGTCTAGTTGTGAGGTGCATGCAAGCTTTCGAAGGATGTCAGTCAGCTTTAAAATTTTACCCTCAAATGCTTTAAGACTCCGCACTGTGAAAAGTGAACATTCCAATAACACATCTTGCTATAGTGCATTGATAAAATTAGAGCATAGCATATTTATATTTACCAACTACTTAATGCCTTCCATTCCTGCATTTCAAAGAAGATATCCATATGGCAGCAGTAAATTACAAAATTATTCTGCTTTATAACACAATATTTCCCATTATTTCCACCGACCCTTTCACTGACCACTGACTCTTCTAGCAGCTTCTATATAAAAGCCTCATTCAATGCTGTATGAAGGATGCCCTCAAGTAAGTGATGTCATTAAAATAAGTATACAGATGTTACTCTCCTATTTATAATTCATTTCAGCTATAGGCCTGTCGCTGTCGAACATAATTAACCCTACCTCTAAGCCAAAAGAGCCACAAATAAAAAGTATAGCACACATTTTTTTTTTGTAATTAGCATGTGATGTTTTTGTACTTCCATTTGGGAACGTTTAAGTGAAATACTAATGCTCATCTTTCAGTAGCAACTTCTATCTTAGCTCATCATGTTTCTGATTAAGCAATTCTTCAGTTACCAAACCAATTTTTAATAAAGAGGTGACATTCAGGTAAAAGTGATTGAAGCATGGCATAAGTGTCACACAAGAAAAAAAAAAAAAAAGATTGCCATCACCACGAATGCAAGAACGTATTAGGCTCACCTTCCTGTAACACCCTTGCAGCACTAAATTCGATATTTCAGGTAGAAAAAAATATAATCTTCGCTTGATTTCGTTTCCAGAAGCGCAGCATATGAACAATATAATTTGTGAGGCATATATATCTTGAGCGATGCATAACAACACCTTCATAAAAATGTGAAAAAGGAAAAAAAGAAATGATTAACTGTATAAATGGAAATAGATTATGCACTGGTTTATGAGGCTAACAAATAGTCATTTGTTTCAAACAGAGTAAACAGCTTTTTCAGATGAGCATAAAAGCAACACAACTTGCTGCCTAAGGAGTCACTGTTTCTACCATACAGTTTGATAGGTCCGAGTTTCCAATGACCAGCCAGAAATATACACGATATTATATATCCAGCAAGCATACACGTCTGTCTAGGTGAGCGTATGAGGGTTTCACAAATATCTTACTTCATTTTCTTGACTTTCTTTGCACTGACACAGATCGCAGTGTTTTCATCTTGAATCAAGCACTCCTGCGTCGGCTTGCATTGAACGGTGCGACAGAGGTCGGCTGCAACATTAGGGAATAAAATATTAGTGTCACACCGAAACGCAAACGCAAGAACAACTGGCATCAATCTCAATATATATCAAGGTTTCGCTAACAAATCGAAACCATTTATTTTTCCTCTGGCACTAGATCGACGGATTATGCAACTCACCATCGGCGAAAGACCAAGCGTTATATGTCGCTTTCAGATCTTTCATGGAATCCTTCTGCGTCGAAGTCTAAAAAATAAAATAAAGACACACAATGTAGCAAATATGCTGGTGCTAGCAGCTCTTCCCTCTAGCACGAAATTCCGAGAGCATTACGTCCGATCGTGACCTCGTCCGTACCTGACATACCCCTCATAAACGCGTCTGACGCGCTGTATCTGAGCGCGCCTTCAACGACCCGCTGAAGCAAAATAATAGTAAGAGGAAAAAAAAAAACAAACCGACGCGCATCTTTTCCAATCCCTCACAGCAACTGCGGATGCACCACAGGACATATGAACAATGGAAACCAGTTAACGCATCGTAAAGGCGTACGCTCCAGCAAGATCAAAAACATAACTGTAGGGACGCATATAAACGCAGGTTGTTCATGTTGTTCACAGGCAATCAAAAACTAAACACTTCTAAGATTACCACGCAAGGTTCCTTACATCTCGTGAATAAGCCGTGCCCAAGATAAAAACGCAACCGATAATAAACAGGCGTTTATTATTGGTCGCGTTCGATACACATTCCTTTCCCATCGCGCTAGAGGAGGGTGACAAGTGGAATAATTTGCTCTTGTTGCCGCAGTCACCACAACTAACGAAACTAACACGCGCAGTTTTGCCTGCGCACAAACGCCAGCGAATTGTGAAAAGCAGTGGGCGCGATAAAGTTGTTTTTTTTCCCCCGAAATACCGTCAGTCGCAAAAAAATGAAGCGCGGGAGCAGGCCAGCAACTGCTTCCTCCGCACGACTCACCTCATCCCGCGAGTGCTCCTCGAACTCGAAGTCCCATTCCTCGGAGTCTTTAGATTTGTCCTTGATGGTAGACGAGTACACCGTGCAAAGTAGAGACGCCAATACAACTACCCAGAGCCACGCCTTCTTGTCGGGATGCATCGCTCCTTCTCAGCGCCGATCGGCTGCAAGTTTAGGCCTAGACCTTTCGCAACCTCACCAACACTGGATCAAAGCGGCGGATGCGAAGAGCTCTCGACCCTTCACATTAAGTCCGTCAGCGCGTTTCTCGATCCCCTCAAAGTTTTTTGCAATCGGTTCGGACTGGATGGCGGCACCCACTGGCTTTACCGAGAAAATAAGGCTGCGAAAGAAAAGTAAAATGGGCTTTGATATTACGGACCCCTTTTCTCTCTGCACACCACGGCGACTCTCCTAAAACTCCTGCTGGCCGCTGCGTCGTCGGCTCCGCTGGCTCGGTCGTAGTTATCGGACTCTGTGCCAGAGGGCTCTGAAGTGGTGCGCGCCGGCTCCATCGATTCGGACGTCGGCCGTGCCTGTTATCGCTAACAAGCGATCAGGTAGGCGCCGCGCACACGCGCGCACAATACCACACGGGCGATTGCGTGTACTAAGCGCACCTAGAGGCTAGCGCGCTCTTGTCTTCTCGCTCCGTGTTTTGGTTCTATTCAACATCGCGCGCGCGCACGCGCGTGCTGTCTGTGAGCACGAATGACGACCTCGACCAGATTCGTGTTCGCTGTAAACGGTTGGAATAGCTTCGGACGTGTGGGCAAATAAATAAATAAATTGTTGTCGCTTTACGTGCCAAAACCACGACATGATTATGAAGCACGCCGTGACTCCGGATTAATTTTGACCACTTGGGGTTCTTTAACGCGCACCTAAATACGCGGGTATTCTTTGCATTTCGCCACCATCAAATTGCGGCCGCCGAGGCCGGGAATCGAACCCGCGCCCTCGAGCTTAGCAACGCGACACCCTATGCGCTAAGCTACCACGCACAGCGGGTAATAGCTAAGTAAATAAATAATCAAGGGTCTTAATGACTTAACGTCCCGATCTTGCAACACTGGGCATAGGCGTATCTACCGGGTGGGCAAAGCCCCCCACTGAGAAATATTAGGGGGGCGGAGCCCCCCACTTTCCACAGTGGCCAGTATCGATCTACAGACTGAGAAACTAACACGTCAGGCAAAGTTTTACTTGAACGCAGCAATAACGTAATTATGTAATAAAATTTGTCCTATGATTCTGCTGTGACGACTGTCCTCCGTGTGTCATGACCACGCACTGTAGGCTACCTGCGGTGCGGGCTGCCTATTCCACGCTTGCGCGCCTTGCGCTCGAGCATTGCAGAGGATGATATCGCTCAGCAGGGGCTCTATAACATTACAGCAATCTGTCATGATTTGATTTTGTTCTGCCTGGCCTGAAGTTTAAGTAATCGGCGACGGAAACATGGGCGGGAACCAGTAAACGTTTTATCGCCCGATCAAACGCTCTCCTTGTTCAGGAAATTCAGTTTCTTTCTTTGAAAATGAATAGCATCGCCACTGTTCCATATCCAAGCTGATGTGAGTTGATGAGTGTGCAGAAGAGTACAGTCATTTAGTTCTGCCTAGCCAGGAGAGCTGAAAAGATTCCCACTTTAGTCTCCGATTAGCCTGCTTCACCTTGCTTCATATGGTAGCCTGCAGCGGTCGCGGTGGCTTGTAACAAGGCAGTGGACTCGAGCACAGAGAAGCCCAACTTTCAAGTTTGCCCCATAACCACGGTTTTCTGGACTAAGAAGGCTGCCCACATGCAAATGATTGTGTCTATTCCTAATAATGTTTACTTTTCTCTCTACCTCTCTGTCAGCAACGATGAGTTCACAGAGAGTTGTACACGCGCAAAAACAGCTCAACATCGTTGTACTACCGAATGAAAGTATCTATTATACACATATCAATCCATCTCGCCCGCTGCTATAAGTAGCCGCTACCAATGTGATTGGTGGTCAGCTTTCTTGAATTACGTTCGGAAAGAGACACTGTCTAGCTATTAAAAAAAAAAAGTTATCGTTTAGCATAATGCGCTGTTTATTGTACAGACTTCATTTTAACGCCGCGAGTTTTCGCAGACTTGCGACGTAAGGAGGCGATCTTATAGCTCACCGAACATTTAGACGAAAAGCGAAGAACCAATGACCAACAATACGCAGTATTGAAAATAGTTTAGTATTATTTTTTTTACGCAGCCATGCGTAAGTGGTAATTACGCGGTGGATCACTTAACGCGTCATTTGTTGCGTCGTGTTACGAGCAGGCGCTGTGAGCATGACCCAGAAAACTTCGACCAATAATTAACAGCTAACGACCTATACGGAAGGAAACAATGCGGGTCAGTTGAACGTTAAAACCGCCCACATTTTTTTCAAAGAAAATTTGAGCTTACCCAGTTTAAGTAGGCTATTTACTTAGCCGGAGGGGAGGGGCCACTTCACCGCTTTCACGTCCACCCCCCACCCAAGCTGGAAAGAGTAGGATAGAGTCACTGTATATGCTACCTTTAGGTAGCAGAGTTGCGCATAGGTCCGGCTAGCAACCACAGCTATGCGGTGAAGTCGCACTTCGTTTTTGCAGGCGACATGCCTACCGTGACGCCGATTAACCTGTCTGGCGTGTCGAAGACCGGCAATAAACATTGGCTGTCGATGGCGAGTGTTAATTCAGTTCGCTGCAGCGGCGGCGTCGAGAAATAAAAAAATTGGCCCAAGCGGCAGCTTCTCCGCAATGCATGGTTGCTAGCGGCGTTGGAAGACAGATGCGCAACTCTGCTACCTAAAGGTAGCATATACAGTAACTCTAGAGTAGGAGGGCAAGGAACGACACCTAGTATATAAATTCGTAATCATTTATAATCTTATAACTATACACAACCAGCTCAATGTTGTTTCCATGAATATTAATCGACTGAACTTGGTCTTCTTCTTCAGAAAGACTTTATATTAGAGGGCTCTAACAGTAAAGAAATTGGCACGCGGCTTATCCAAGACTGCGAAGTACCTTGCTTTATCAGCCACATGTTTTGTTTAATAAGTGAGAATTTAAGGTACTAGAGTCATAGCAGGTTCTTCATACTCATCGTATTTACAACGCCAAACTGAGGCTGTGAAGTTTGCAGATGGAATGCTCAGGGATGAACAGGTTGAATGTGGCTGTAGTTTTTAAACTTCACGGTAATATGTCCAAAATGTTATTAAACACTGCTGTGTCGTCGCGGTATAGGGCGGCCCAGCCTGCACAATCTGTTTGTGCAGGTTCTTCCTTGATTTAAAACAAACAGTTTTGAAAAGCAAATCATGTAATCACCTCCATGAATATAAAAAATCACGTCAAATTCAGAGAAAATGTAGTTCTCTCTCTCTCTCTCTCTCTCTCTCTCTCTATATATATATATATATATATATATATATATATATATATATATATATATATATATACCCCTCCCCCCGTCACCCACCCCCACCCCCTCCCGCGAGCGAGTTGTTGATACGCCACTGACACTGGGTACTTTATGCGCTTCTTAAATACTCATGGTACACAAGCGCGCTTGCATTCCACCACCACCGGATTCGGCTGTCGCGAGGAGGAAATACAAACTTTAAGTGAAAACAAATTAAACCACATTGTCGGGGAAATTGGCTTTCCGTATTTCAAAAAATTTCCCCACCGTTTATGTTTTAATGCATATCATACTACATTTGGTGCTCAGCATTGCCTTTAATAAAGATAACAAAAAAAATCTAGTGCATATAAAATTTATGGAGAACCAGTGCAGGTTGCTACCCTAGAATGCGCTTGGCATGCTTTAGGAGGTCATTATTCGTGGCCCCATATCATAATATGTGCTATGGGTAAGGCCAAATTCCCCTCTCATCATGCCAGGGAACGTAATTGTTCCCAACAGGTTCCCTACACCGTATATGCCTTTCGAGCGCCACTTCCTCGAGGAAGTAAGCAATTTTAATGAAAACAAAAAGCATTACGTTCCTTATAAAGTCGTAGAATTGTTGTGCGTTGCTAAAATTCCGTGTATGCAACCATTCGCTTTTCTTTTTTTTTTTCGTAAATGGTCAGAGGTGTTTTCGACACACTGCTGCAGATATTTATGTGGCGCGTTTGCAAAAAACTTGCCGGATTCACTCTTCGAATTCATCAATACGCTTTTCGTGTTGGGTGATAAACTTGCTAGCCCACCCTATAGGAGGAACAAGTTGCTGGGCGTCAGGACTCCCTGCAGGCCATTTTAGGGGGCCACGATGGCCCAACCAGCTTCCTGGAAAATGTGTTCCGAATAACGTATATGGACCCACAACTTTTGTTGAGGACTTGAGGTCATGTCTCTGATGCCTCCTATGACATAAATTAGATATGTAATAAATTATCCGATTGTAACGAACAAAATGCTTTTGTTTTCTTAGAATTGATTAATTATTATAGAAGTTATAAAGAATTCTTTACAGGGAGTTACTTTCTGCCCACATGACATGCGGGGCAGATACTGCTCGGTGGGTCCGGTTGTCTGGTTTCAGGATGAACCTTGAACGTCTGGGCAAGTTGCAGGATATATGATGTGTCCGCTCAGCCCATATTAATATGTTCCCTCCCCGAAGGAACAAGGTTCATTTATTTAACAAAGAAAAAGCAGTTGAACTGCGACGGGTCTCCAGCTCACGCGACACAGGCTGCAGAGATCTGGCTTCATCTCTGCGATATAGGAAACTGCGGGAGTCATCACACTAAAATTTCTTAATTTTTCAACCTGTTTGTTTGGAACCCCGTCATGTGGAGGCCAGAACGACATCAGCTCGGAATGGTCTGTGCCAATGGGAAGAACTTGATAACGTTCCCCGCACCAACGGTACCACAGCATGATGGTACAACAACTGTGCGGTACCACTGGTATCAATACCGCCGCTGTAAATATACTAGCGACTGCGGTGGTATATAACAGCGCTAGACGACCCTGAAGTTTTCGGGATCGGCCCACAAGAACGGTTAAATGCAAGCACACGAAACCGGAGTTTTGACCAAGATAGTCTGTTAAAGGGACATTAAACAAAGAATCGGTTTAGATTGATAAATTGTACTTTGAGAACTACAATGTCGTTAATTTTACCATCTGATTAATAGAGGAGAAAATCAAGGACAAAGTTTCATTTTTAAATTTCGCGCTGAAATCTCCACGCACGACGTCACGGATTTCACTGTGCATTTTTCGTATTATAACGACATTGGCTCAACGAAATTTCCTGAAACTTGGTATGTTAAGTTTATGGCGCCCTCGGAGGACAATAGACTTCATTTTTACCGATTAAGGCCTACGTAGGGTCTCGTAGACGCTGTCAAAATCTATGACGTCACGGCGTTTGATGCGGAAATTTCAAGGTCGTCGCCACCCATATTTACCAAGCGTCTTCTCGCTGCAAGCGTGGTGATTTTGTCATTGTGAAAGAGTAATTTTGTAATATGTGAAAGCTCGTTCTTCTAGTTAGCGTCCCTCTAAGGTAACGTTATGGCGCCACTTGTGCAGCTGCATTACTTTGCAATAACATCTAAATGTTGCGTGCTGGGTCGAAGGATGGCTCTTATGAGAAAGAACGTGAAAATTTGAACGCCTCGAATGAAGTGTGAAAGAATAAACAAAACCTATTTGATTCATGTTCGAAACCTTGTACGTATACATGCAACACACCTGCAAGACATTGAACTGACTCTCTAACAGGATTTGGAATACGACAGCAGCGATATATGTACTTTGCCACATCCGAAAATATTCGCGTTCTCTCAGTACAGCAATATCAACACTAAAATCAGAGTGTAACGTGTTTAGTCATTCTATCCGACCCTCCTCCATCTATTGCTGATAATGAATTAGACTACAGCATGATTTAGTAAAACACAGTGCATCTTATCGATTGAGCTGGCGGTGCTTTTCCGTTAAATTATTGCAAAATTGCCAAATTCGCTGTCTTTTCAGCTCTGATTGGTTCATGGGGAAACTTTGTCTGCAGCCAGGCTCTGATTGGCTCAAAATGCCAAAGTAGCTGAATAATGCGTAATTTGACAACGTGCAGAACCTAATGCCTGGTGCGGGAGCGGAATTACCAATCATGTTCCGTTTTTCTACGTTTTCTTTCTTTGTATATAACTTTTCCCATGATAAGAATGGCCTCTGTGCTACTGCGGAATCGTTATTTATTAATAACGGCTAAATGAATAATCCTGTTTCGCGTTCATTTCGGAAAGAAAGTAACGCTTTTTTTTTTTCTTAGATCCAGTTAGCAGCCGTGACATATACCATACGCGGCGCAAGAACAAACGCCTGCGCAGTCGTTCCATGGCCAGTAAAATAAAATAAAATAAAATAAAATAAAATAAAATAAAATAAAATAAAATAAAATAAAATAAAATAAAATATCAGGGAGTGAACGAAAGCAATCTGGGGATAGAATTTAAACGTACTTGTCTGCATTGGAAAAAGGAAAAGAAAAAACTTATACCGAAAGGATTTTTACAAGATTCTATAAGCGCGACGTTTCGCGACCTCGGCAAATTGAACATGACGGAACGCACCGGAGTTGCGAAACGCTGTAAAGCTGTCTTATACCAGGGGACACTGCACATTGTATTGGATAAGTACAGTCCAATGACTGCTCTCAAAACTCACATTAATTATACCTTGCTGCCCTTTTCGTCACTTCAGGCTGTGCTCCGCACTGCTGCACCGCCAATATATTCTAAAGAATTGCCGCGCATATATATCCTGTCAGAGCTATGCTCGATAGAACTGAGGAAAGAAATGAAAGCTCTTCATTATATTTATTGTCTTAATTCATCGACCAAATACTCGAAACGTGAGAACATTAGCGAACCAGTTGAAAGTGACGCCGCAGCAACGCAATTCACCGGAATTTATGCAAACTACTGTGCGTATATACACTCCTGAACTGACTGACCTGTGAAACGTTCGTACGCCCCAGAGTTGGCTGCTGCAACCTGGGACACTTACATGGAACATGTTTTAAATGCGAAGAATTTCTTAGCGAACCTTTCGTACTTTGAGCGTTTCTATCTGCGCATCTATCTAGCCGCCTACATCTGGGTGCTGTCACTATCGCCTCTTTAACTTGGTATAGACCAAAATTGGAGTGCAAGAGGATTTGACGAATATGACTGCCGGGTCATGACATGAATAACTTGAAAATCCTGTCGCGTACGTCGTCAAACCCCTTCCTCCAGACACGTGTGGCACATACCCGTTTACCACGGGCCGCGGTGTACGGGTATGCGCCACAGGTGATTGACAGTTTATATCTACCCAGGAACAGCGAGAACAGACATTCGTAACTTAAATGGGAGAGCGTTAAGAAAAACCGACATTGGCAGCGTTGACCCGACGAAAGGAAAGAATGAAAATTAGGATCCCAGCAGGAATCGAACCCAAGCATTCTGCATGGCAATCAGGTATTCTACCACAGAGCCACGCCAGGTATATAAACCGGTTTGGAAAAAACAGCCTATGCAGGCGTAATGTCGGTGCAACGTCAAGTGTGGTTGCGGTGCTGGCTATCTAATTTTACAAGAAAGCAATAAACGCTACATATGCACTCCTACGATACAGGAGTCATATCAGATTGATGTATGTGGTTCCGATGTTGGCTCCGCTTTTATAGCAGTCTAATAAACAATACATCTGCATTCCTATGATTCAGCAAGCTATATTGAAGCATTGCTGTACCCCGAAGGAATATATTAACGAAAGTTACGTATGTACTCTGACGTGAGGGCTGACGTTACGTAGCACCATACGTTACCATTTACACGCCAGTGTAAGCCCACGATATGCACACAGCTACTACACTTACAAAAATACGTCGATTCACCTCGTAACGCTTGGATCAAAGCCATAAAATACAGCATAGAGTAATCGCTGACTGCTTCGCATGAAACCGATTCCCACAACGCATGGGATCTGCCGAATTTTTATTTCTTGTCTACTAAAAGAATGACCTTTCGAACATTTTCAAAACCTCGCCGTTGTGTTCATAATGTTGTACAGTACTCACGGATTCAAAAGAGACATCAAATTTTTTTAGTATAACGACGTGCATGCGCAATTTCTCGAGATAACCACGTCATGACGCGACGACTTTGGTCTCTAAAGATAATGTTGGCTCTGATCTACGCGTTCTAGCCGAAATTACGCCGCTCTGACCCGAACCAAAGACGGTGGAAACGAAAGGAGGTGTGTTACTTAGCCTTAAATTATGCTATTTCAATCCGTGAGTACTGTACATTCTTTTTATTACAGCATTTCGCCGATTGGCTTGCCAGGAAGTTCTTTGGGGGGGCGTATTACAACGCGTGAAAGTAGTGTTTAAATCCCACGCAGCTACTGAGTTTGAAGCGAGTGTTTTCCATTTCCGGGTTTAGGGGCGCATCTCCCTTGTCTAGGCGCATGCTCATTTTCATTCCCAGAGATCCCGAATGTAGCACGTATAGACAGTCGGTTTTGTATTTTTGCACTAGCCAATTTCTATAGGCTGCCAAGCGCATTTGACATCTGCCGTCAGACTATATCAGTCTTGGCAGCCACTGCAAACGCGGCATCGCGCAAAATACAGCTGACAAGGAACAAAAATGTTTAAAGGTTTGAGTTGGCACATTTAAAGAGAGTATTATATTTGCAAAATTTAAGCCTTCAAACTCCGCTTGGATGCACTTGACGCGCGAGTGCGCTTCTATCCCATATTTGACGCGTTTCGCGGGCTTTTCTTCGGAAAAATCAACATCGCCCATTTCAGCACGAAATAAATGCTTAACAATTCCCAGGTAATTTGATGTGGCTGACTACTTAAGAGTAACATGTTATACCGGTTAAAGCGATAAGTATTTTTTTAAAGTAAGTTACTAATCAAAACTTAGTAACAAAAAATACTGGTTGTAAGTGCACACGACTGCCTTTAATAGAGAGCTGGCACCACTGAGTTGTGCAAATCTATCTATCTATCTATCTATCTATCTATCTATCTATCTATCTATCTATCTATCTATCTATCTATCTATCTATCTATCTATCTATCTATCTATCTATCTATCTATCTATCTATCTATCTATCTATCTATCTATCTATCTATCTATCTATCTATCTATCTATCTATCTATCTATCTATCTATCTATCTATCTATCTATCTATCTATCTATCTATCTATCTATCTATCTATCTATCTATCTATCTATCTATCTATCTATCTATCTATCTATCTATCTATCTATCTATCTATCTATCTATCTATCTATCTATCTATCTATGTCTGGGCGCACTTGTGATCGTGTCCTTCGCATGTAACAAAATTGCATGGCGAACACGATTCACAGGTCATGACATGATTAATAACGTGAATTGGCTGCCGCGTACGTCACGAAACCTTTCAACTAGTCACATGTGGCACATACTCGGCCCGTGGTACGCGGTCAAGCGCCGTAGGTGATTCACAGTATATATCAATCCAGGAACAGCGTGAATTCACATAGGAAACCTCAAAGCGAGAGCGTAAAGAGCTAGTGTCGCAGAAAATCCGCTGCCTGCGTTGACGGCGTTGTCGATGAGCGAAAAACCCCGATGGAAGGAAAGAATGAAGAACACAGTTATAGCCTGAATCGAACCCAGACATTCTGCATGGAAGTCGAGCATTCCACCTTCAGAACTACACAAGTGCTTCAAACTTCAAAAGACCCTATACAAGCGTCATATCAGGGCAACTCCAACTGTAGTTGCAGGGTTGGGTATCCGCTTTTATGACGATATAATAAACATTCACTATACGCAAGCTATATATATAGTCAAGCGTTGCTCGAATACGCCGACGACCGCTACTTATCATATCCACATCATCGGACCGAAGCATGCACTTCGTGTAGATTAAACTTACATCTCTGCTCTAACGTGAGTGCCCACGTTACGTCGGAACACGAGCACTTTTATCGAATCGAAGTGTAAGCAGCGCTCGTGGGCGTATTCCTGCGGGGACGACAAACGTTAGACTACACACACCAGTGCAGTCGACGTGCCTGGCCAGCTCACGAAATGCGCACAATTACAAAATTTTCACAGACGTCGACGCAGGTAGTAATGCTCGGTTCAAAGGGCAGGCACAGGCTGCTCGCTCACTGCTTCGCATGAAGCCGATTCCCACAGTGCGTGGGATCTGTCAAAATTTTTTGTAGTCGACGATTTTAATGTAGCACACAAACTCTTAAATATGCACTCCTATGACTAAACAAGCTGTAGTCAAACGCTTGTCGTCCCCGCAGAAAAACGCCCACGAGCGCTGCTTACACTTCGTTTCGATAAAAGTGACGTCAGGGCGCTAACGCGAGTGCCGGCATTACGTCAGAAAATGAGCTACCATTTAGACGCGACTGTAGTCAACGTGCCTGGCAGGCGCACGATATGCACAGAAGCAGTGGCGTAGGCAGAAATTTTTTGGGAGGAGGGGAGGGCACCTCCTTGATCCGACATTGGGTATGGGCAGATTAGTGGGGTCGAGTGCCATATAAAAATTTTCGGGGGGGGGGGGGGGGGGGCAAGGGCCCGGTGTGCCCCCCCCCCCCCCATGGCTACGCCACTGCACAGAAGTATACCCAAATTACACAAAGACGTCAATTCTTCTCGTAAGACTTGGCTGAAAGTGCCGGCGTAAGCAGATACTCTCCGACTACGTCGCATGAAATCGATTCCCTCAGTGCGTGGGATCTGCCGGAATTTTTTCGCATACTAGAGGACTGTAGTCAAAGCAAAACCAAGAAGCTGTAGAACTGTATGCTCCGCTTCAGAAGCCGCTGTAACGTAAGTACGAAGTATCATACAAGTGACATAGACGCGCGAAGTAACTCTTGGAGCATAAGATTTACTTACCTATTTACGCGACAATGCAACTAACGCCCCAAATAACGTGGAGACATCATTTCACACATCCTTCTGCATTTGCTACTGAAGCCGGCATCCTTTGTTGTGTGTAGAAAACTACGAGCCCGTTCAGGGGCGTAGCCAGAAATTTTTTTCGGGGGGGGGGGGGGGTCAACCATACTTTATGTATGTTCGTGCGTGCGTTTGTATGTCTGCGTGTATATATACGCAAGCTAAACTGAAAAATTTCGGGGGGGGGGGGTTTGAACCCCCCCACCCTTGGCTACGCCCCTGAGCCCGTTGTCACCTCCTTTATCTTGCCGTTCCCATAGCCATTAAAAGGAGAACGCCCCACTCTTGACACACAACGAAAAAGAGCACAAAGAAAAAAAAGCTTCATTCATTCACACAACTCAGCAGCGGCCCTCTTGCTGCTTCTGCAAATACAGCAGGGCGCGAAGGTATGCTGTCTGTCCGGAAAGGCAGTGGCTTGCTTGAGGTAACATCCTGTTCCTTTGCTTGCGTAGAAAAAACACAAGTTCATACATGTCTTCTGCACGTCCACCTTAGTGTTAGCGCAGAACCTTCATGAGACCTTTATAGGATGTCGTAGGTGTCTGCCACTCGTCGACTGAGGGTAGGCGGCAGCTTTTTGCAGAATCGACGCAACTGCGTGGCCCCACCATACCATTCTTTGTGGTGGCGCATTAGGTCATTCATGCCTTGTGTCAAGTCATCCTGGAGAATGAGCCAGGAAATTATGCCCTCTAGGAAATCAATGAAGGTACGAAGATTTCCACATGGTTTCGCACACACCAACTTGAACAGAGCACGTAAGGCAAAGTCCTTCACTTTACTGTCCGGAATTTTCCCGAGTGCTGAGCTGCAAGGAGCTAGAAACCGATGCCTTGACCATGCCATTTTGTCAGGGAAGGCGTAACAAAGGTACGCGATCGTTAAAGCCGTGCTCACCCGCAAGGATTCCGACGTGTTCCGGCCGTCCACAATTTCTACCAGTTTAACACTTATTTTATAAACATGAGGTTCGACATTCGTTGTCGACGTCAAGGCGAGCTCCCTGATCGCCCAGGCTGCGTTGTTGTACAGCGGTTTTATCTCGGGATTCAAGTTCTCAACAAGCAAAGGAAGGAAAGGCGATGCGCTTGACGAGATGCTGTTGGAGCAGGCTCTGGTGAAATTTGCAAGAAGGTAAAACGTGGCCTGACGCACTTCAGGCACTGGGTCACTTGCGCACTGGACCATCAGCTCACAGATGCCGGAATTCAAGACAAAATGGTCCATGTAGCGTCCCAAGCCTTGCGCCAGTCCGCCTAGCGCTTCCAGGGCAACAATCGTGAACGGCTTTTTCGGTGTTGTTGAATGCCGCAGGCGAATTGCTTGGGCGAAGGACCCTTGCCTTCCTTGGTGAGCAATGCGGAGGCACCTGTCTGCCACGGCCGCGTGGAAGGGAAAGAATTTCGATTTAAGGGCAGCAGCTACGCTACCCAGACACCGTAGCAGACAAAACAGATTAACCTGACAGTCTGTCATGTCATCCCACTCGTAGGTTAGTCGTCTAATATGGTAGGTCATGAATTCACGCCTGATGATCCCTGAGCCCACAGAGTCTGCCAGAATTTCTATTGCATTGTACAGCATATAAAAACGACTGTGTCTGTACTTGAGGAACGCAATATGAAGGGTGTTCAGAATAGAGTCGACGTATGGCACGATGTTTGATTTTGCCTGCTCTTCAAGGGTCATAAGGGCATTGCAGGCAACTTCTTGAACCATTTCATAGTCGTCCAGTACCCACATCAGCAGTTGTCTTACCAGTGGTCCCAAGTACAAATGCTGCGGTTTCGACAATACCCAGGGGTAGTAGCGGCTGAGGGTCCAGCAGGCGGTGGACCGCACAGCGGCCTTGTCACTCCTGATGGGGATAAGGAACAACGAGATAAGGTCTGGAAGATACGGGTCCATGTCTTTCATGCAGCCTTCAGCGATCACCCCAAGGACAAAAATGCCTGATTCCATAATCACCCAATCCTTGTCCTGCAGCATCTGCCTAAGCCTAGGCAACAGCAGGGTAAGGAGTTCCTCGTTGAATACCGTGGATATCGCCTCCAGTGCCAATGCTGAGCGAGACCTCATGTTCCGCTCATAGAAGACATTGTCATCGGCAACATTCTTCGACACAAAAAGTCCACAGTTTACGTCGTCTCTTGCTTTCCACGTCGAGCCAAGTGTTCCCGGGGTTCCTGGTCCTTCACCCTCCAGTCGTCCTCTGGCAGAGTCAGAGTATTTCGTTCCCTGAACCAGAATGTTGACAAGATTCGAGAAGTGTGGAGTTAATGCCTCCTTGCAGATGGGCTTCGCCATAAAGGCGAATGCCGCACGTGCCTCCAGAGCAACGTCTTCGTTCCTGTCTTGCATCCTGATCATGAAGTAATCGGCAATGCTGCACATATGAGGAACGAGGCAATCGACATAATATTCGAGGAGTATGGCCAGAACACGGCACACGTTCTTCTGTACTTCGCAGTCGTTGTCAAACCCCAACATCAGCAGGCTCGTTACGAAGGCGTCAGCCTGGGGCATCGCGGCCCGTGTACGATTGAGAAATAATAGGCCGATGAAAGCAACGGCGTTGTACCGGACCCGGGGGTTGTCGTGTTGGAAGAAGTGCAGGCATTTGGGTATAAGAACAGTGAGCTGATCGTGGCGTTGACGTGCATTAATCGCGTTAGCAAAGTTTCGGCAGATCTTGTGTAGCGCCCCGAAAGTGCCCTCGCAGATTCTGTCGTCCTGCAAGTCTAGAAGCTCGCCGAGCCGCGGAAGCAGTTCAGGCCATTCTGTGAGGTCAATCTCCGAGTGAGTCGTGATGAAGTAGCCCAGAGCAGCCGTAACCAAAACGACGGGGTCATGGACTGTCACACGCAGAGGTGACGCGCCAGAGCGTGCATTCGCATATTTCCTCAGAACAAGCTTGCCTCTTTTTGGTGCAGCTTCGTACTGGAACTCCATTGCTGTCAAGATGTATACCATGTAGTTGTTGAAGTCGGCACACTCGCCCAGCTTCTTGACTTCTCGCCGCGCCGTTAGCCTCCGGGTTTCATTGTCGGACAGGGAATCTCTCAGCACCTTTACGATTTTCCAAAGCCGTCGTTCCTGTGGTTCCCATACTGAAGACAACGGATCGCTCTTCTCCATGAAGTGGAATCCCACGCTACGGCTGGAGATAACTGCGTCAACCTTCGAGGACAGAACGGAACTGAGAAGGCGCGAGCCAGGCGCCTTCTTTGTCTTCTTCTAATGATGCTTGCTCATACCGCGCGACGAGTGGCCGATGAGGGTTTGCCCCTGTACCGTTATCTAGATGTAGAACTTATGAGCTAATGGAACATGCCCACTTGAAGGGATTGGTGAAGAACAGGATGGAACAAAGTACGAAAATTGCGGCAGATCCCACGCATTGTGGGAATCGATGTCATGCGAAGCAGTCACCGAGTAGCTGCCTAGCAGCATTTTTTTTTCTTTTTTTGGCTTGGAGCCAAGCTTACGACGTGGATCAACGTCTCTGTGTACAGACGGATCCACTGTTAAAGGGAACACTTGCGTTTCGGGTATGTCCGGATTTCGCTCTCCTACAAAAGCATAGTGCATAACAATACTGGTGATTGATAGTTCGGAACCCTTATGATAGACTAATAACTTGCACGAACAATCTTTCCGCATCCATTAGCCGTTAAGGGGTGAACAAAATGAAAGTTGCTCATTCGAGTGTTCCCTTTAACAGTGGACCGTACTGTACATTAGGTATGATGGCACATCGCTAGCGCCTCCATGAGAGGCGCTGTTTCTGGTATAGATCGTGGAAGAAGAAGACGACGTTGATGCGAGAGACTCGCGTGCTGTTCGCCTGTGTGGCATGTTATTTCTGATGTTTAGGTAAATTATCTTTCTTTTCTACAACGTCCCGTGTATTCAACGACGCCCGAAGACAACAGGTACTTGTGGGTATATCGAGGGCGCACCAGGGTTGCCATTCTGGACATCGTCAAATTCCGCCATGTTGTTAAATTCCGCGAATGGTCAATTTTGATTGGCTCAGAGGGCTGCTATGGCCTCTCTTATTGACTTAAAATGCCGCCATTACGAAATTTGACAATACGGCGGAATTTGACAGTGTGCAGAAAGCAACCCGGATACTTCGACTACACTGGCGCCTAAAGGCTAACTTATGATCCGATGTAACGTCGGCACTAACATAACAGCACAGGCTCGAAACGAAGTTCACGCTACGATGCGATGATCTGCATATCATAAGTAGCGTTCGTGGTCGAGAAACGCTTGACTATCTATAGCTTGCTGACTCGTAGGAGTATACATGTGATGTTAATTACATTGTTATAAAATCGGGTAGCCAACACTGGAACCACAATTGACGCTTACCCGACATGTGTTTTTCGAAGCAGTTTCAAGCATTGGCGTGGCGCAGTGGTAGAATACTTGAGTGCCACGTAGAATCTCTGGGTTCAATCACAGTTCGAACAGTGATTTTAAATGCGAATCATTTAAAATCACTGTTCACCAAACCTAAGGCCCTTTGAGCGTTTCTATCTATCTATCTATCTATCTATCTATCTATCTATCTATCTATCTATCTATCTATCTATCTATCTATCTATCTATCTATCTATCTATCTATCTATCTATCTATCTATCTATCTATCTATCTATCTATCTATCTATCTATCTATCTATCTATCTATCTATCTATCTATCTATCTATCTATCTATCTATCTATCTATCTATCTATCTATCTATCTATCTATCTATCTATCAAGCCGCCTTTGTCTGGGTGCTCTCGTGATCGCCTCCTTAACTTGTTGTAGACCAAAATTGGCATAGGAGGGTGAGAGGCTTTGTCGAATACGACTGTCTGGTCATGACATGAATAACGCGAAAATCTTGTCACGCACGTCGTCAAACCCTTTCCTCCAGACACGTGTGGCACATACCCGTTTACCACGGGCCGCGATGTACGGTTATGCGCCACAGGTGATTGACAGTTTGTATCTACCCAGGAAAGGCGAGAAGACACATTAGGTATTTAAATGCGAGAGCGTTAAGAAAAACCGACATCGGCAGCGTTGACCCGACCAATGCAAAGAATGAAAATTAGGATCTCAGCTGGAATCGAACCCAAGCAGTCAGGTATTCTACCACAGAGCCACGCGAGGTCTAGAAACTGCTTTGGAAAAACACCCTATGAAGGCGTAATGTCGGTGCAATCAGCTTTGGTTGCGGCGCTGGCTATACAATTTTATAACAAAGCAATAAACACTACATATGTACTCCTACAATACAGGCGTCATGTCAGGTTAACGTCTGTGGTTCCAGTGTTGGCTCCGCTTTTATAGCAGTGTAACAAACATTACATTGATATTCCTATGATTCAGCAAGCTATATTAAAGAGCTAACTGACCCCGGAGGAATATGCCAACCAAACTTACGTATGACATTCAGATCAACGCACCGTATAGTGCACTTCGTTTCGATAATACTGACGTATGTGCTCTAAGGTGAGTTCTGACGTTACGTCAGACCATGTAATCCTTTAAGCGCCAGTGTTGTCGAATGTCGACGTGCCTGGTAAGCCCATGATGTGCACACAACTACTACACTTACAAAAACACGTCGATCCACTTCGTAACGTGTGGCTGAATGCCAAAAAATTCATCATAGAACTACCCGCTAACACTGCTTCGCATGAAACCGATTCCCACAAGGCGTGGGATCTGCTGATTTCTTTTTTTATCCTTGGCGTTCATCGTGATTTTTCGCTCACCGACAGCGCCGCCAACACCGGTACCGGATTTTCCTGAACGCTATCGTACTAAGGTTTCCAGAGTCTATTATCGACGTTCCTGCGTCGATGTAGACTGTGAATCACCTTTATTCTTCCATCTCCATGTTTTCCGTCCCCGTGACCAGTGTACTGGACATAAGGAAAAGAGCGGTACAGAAAAGCAAGCAAAGCCGAAATCGGAACCGAAGCAACATTTGGAACTTCTCTAAGAAGACCGCTTTATCATTTTATTGTAGTTCACCCCTCAGCCACACTTTCTTATGGGGGCACCTCAAGTTAGTGGCGTCTAAAGTCACTAGTGACTTCAGTGGCGTCTATATAAGTGGCGTCGTCCACGAGGAAACTCGCGCGCTCGGAGTGCTTGCCAAGTACGCAACATTTTTTAAGGAGCTATCATCGCCCAATTCAAATAATTTAAATCATGCGAGTTAATTTATGTCGTCTTGAAGCAATTCTGTGCAAAGACAGCCTCTGTAATCGGAAGTTTGCTCGCAATGCGAGAATGTATTCATGTCCAGTACACTGGACACTAAGATGCAATTGGCGCGCATCCGCGCTAAACATGGACGAAAAAAAAACACAAAAGATCTAGGAGTTAGCGTCGGGTGGTATTATTGAAGCCCAGCCATAAAAAAATGAAGCAGGAGCATCGTGGGAATTCGCATCGCAGGAGCATCGTGGGAAGCACGAGGGGAAATCAACGTCGTAGGAACTTGACTGGTGAACGCTGTAGGCGCGCTTTCTAGCTCCTAAGTCTTTTTAGGGGCGAAGCTCCTTATAGCATCAACTGGTCGGTCGTCGCTCCATCCGGCGTTCCCCCGCCGTCGCGTCTCCCGTATCATTCAATAGATGGCGCTGTCCCATAGAGATGCATGCAAACTGCAGTTGGGTGACGATATACTAGATCGCGCTGTCCCATAGAGATGTGTGCAATATGGCGGTTGGGTGAATGCACGCTAGATGGCGTTATAGGTGCCGCTGCTCTCAGATTGGCTGCTGCGCCCGTTATCTCTCATTCTGCTTGATCGTCGCCGTACGTGGAGGAGTGCGCTTGCCGGATCGTGCTGCTTGGCGGACCATGGACGACGAGGAGCGCCGGGTGCGGAAGGCCGCTGCGTCTCGTGCTCGTCGGCAGGATCCCGAGGTGCGAGCTCGAGAGGCTGCCGCCAAGCGAGCGCAGCAGTAATCAAAGCGGCGTATCGCTTTGATTACTGCTGGGCGAAACCACTGAACATTTCACGGTGTAACCATGATTGCCTCAGGAGCTTCGCCCAAGCTCTTCATCATTCACCCGTGGATATGCTCTAATATTTTTTTTCCTCCATGGTGCTAAACGTCGTGTGAGACAGTTCTCCATGCGAAACTTTTTTGTTGGGTCAAAACGAACCGCTGTTGTGTTTTCTAAGAGAACCAACATTCTGACAGGACCAAAAGCAACATTCCTTCAAGGAAAAAAGCAGAATGAGTGCACCCATAAGTGCAACAAATAAATCCTAGCGCCCAGTATACTGGACATAGTACTCCAGTGAAAAACACCCGCACTTACCATCTCCTTCATTATTTTTACATGGTTTTCAATAGCCGCTTAACTGGAAAAGGCCATCGAAATTTTTTGTTCTACCCTACAAAAAACTGGGGATGGAAAGGGATATGCCGCATACGCGCATTCCATGGGCCGAGGTATGCGGGCGTGTGCCACGCGGGACCGAGGGAAAGGGTTTCGTGATGCACGCGAGAAGCATGTCTTGTTTTTCATGTGATGACCAGTTAATCCTGTTCGCGCTACCCTAATGCCCTCCCATGCTAATTTTGGTGTATGCAAAGTCAAGGAGGCGGCCATGAGAGCACGAAGTCGTAGGCGACTATATAAAGAGATATGAACGGTCAAAGTGGTCTTGGTACGCAAAGAAATGCTTTGCATTTAATAACAATAAGAAATACGAAAGATATATAAAAAAGAGAGATATAGGCAGGCTTGAATCAAGATAAATATATTTAATTTATTGAAGAAATAAAGAAAGTGAAAGTAGGACATAAATCCAACTGATAAACTGATTTTGGCAGGAAGAAAAGGGAGGAAAACTTATATATATATATATATATATATATATATATATATATATATATATATATATATATATATATATATATATATATATATATATATATATATATATATATATATATATATATATATATGGGTCATTCCATATCAAGTGTACCAGGGAAATTTTCGACCACCTCCAATCATGCTGAAATAAATTGGGCGTGTGTGTGTGTGAATGTCAGAAGTAGTTATTGAGCTGTTATATTTCAGGAAAAAAAATTGTGTTGCCTAGAGGGCTTGAAACACACAGCGCGAAACACCGACGGGGACACAGAAAGGAAACACACACAGCGCTGTGTGTGTTTCCTTTCTGTGTCCCCGTCGGTGTTTCGCGCTGTGTGTTTCACTATGCTACACCAACAAGCCCAAATTCGCTCTATTGCAGCCTAGAGGGCATTTCAAAATTGGGGCACGGAAGTGAAACTGTGTCGTACATAACAATTTATATAAAATTACTGGTTTGAGCCATTACTACGAAATAATTTTTTTCTTAATTTCAGGGCGCTGCTCTTTCATGGGTATGATAGTTTATTCGTTTTTGTTTTAACTTTCATTATTTTTGGCCTTGACGAAAAGGTGCAAAATGCTGCATGTTTAGCATTTCTTAGAAAGAGCAGCGATTTTTCCGCTTGTAATATATTCACATTGAGGGCTTTGTAGGTTCTTATAGTAAGTGATAAAGACACTGCGGGGTCGAAACAAGAAGAAACGGTGCCTCAATATTGTGACAAATTTGGGAAAAAGAGCGTTTTGACCCATATTGCGGCTTCATTTACACAATGTAGCGGTCCAAGTAAAAATATGACTGTTACATCGTTGTGTAGTATGCTTTGTGGGTATGACGTACGGGAAGGTTGAAAAGAGTAGTTTTTGTTCTAAGCGAGAACAAAAGTTTCTAACTGAACAACCACAAGGTCGTACGAAGTGTTCCTTTGCCTCGCCTTCACTGCATAGCACGTCAGCACAGGATTCCAGCGGGGGCCTTTTCGCAGCAAATAATGCAAGTCATACAATTTCTTGACACTTCTTTTAGTAATACTGCTGTATATAACGTCAAAAATGGCAATAGTGTTAAAATTATGGCTTTAAAGACCAAGCAAGAGGGAAAAATTATGTTCTTATTTCTATGGTCTTGCGCATTGAAAATGGTATGGATTATTAATATAATAATAATAAAATCGCTACTCATAATACCACTTCTTTTCTATTTGGCTACAAATCTGGCGACAAAATGAAATTGTCACTAATCCCGTTAATGGGAATGGCTATCGCCGGGCGGATTCTAAGGGCTGGCGTCACGGCCCTCCGAAAACGCACCACGAAAGCGCGGACAATTTAGAGTTGGTCCTTTGGTGCGCCAGCGAACGCCGGTTGTGGTCCAAAGACCGAGTCAGAGCCGAGAGTCGATAACACAAACGAAAACAAAATATATTCTCGGTTAAGGCAATACAAAAAAATTGGGGGACGCTTAAGCTTCGCCTTTAAGAGTTGAATGCGATAGCAATATCCTGCCCCTAGTGCGCACTTCGAACGCTAGGAGTGTTTAACAGAATGTGCGCAATAAGGTGTGTGCCTTATGTAATGGGTAGCATGCTTTAAACCAGGAGCAATTATGCGCGAGAACCTTTTTCGAAGTTGCGATGCACCCACTACGTGGTCTTAAGGGAATACGCGCAGTAATGTGTGTGCCTTTGTAATGGGTGGCTGTCTTTAAACCACCAAGTCGTTATGATATTGACGTGGTGTGACGCCCGATGGCAATGTACGCTTGTACCACGTAAGATTACTGCCATATTACATCTCGTACTGTGACACCTGTATACAGGTCGTGTATTTTTGGGAAGCATCAAAGTTACTTTCAGTGCAGCTCCAAGCAGAGGCGTGGCTGTAGATCAGGCAGCACATTTACCAGATTTACCTGCAAGAATGCTCGAATAATAGGGTGAGAAACGTCGCGGAAAAAGAAGTAGCGAGATACAATTTGCCACACGAACAGATGTACTAGACCTAGCCCACCTGCACTAACTGGTCTGAATAGATTGTCTCGTCTCATGGATTCATATGTTGATGACCATATAAATGTTGCAAATTTACGGTGAAAGCTTTGAATATGCGATCTAGCACAATGCAGCACTTGTAGTACGTAGAGAAGTTTTGTAGCCAAAAACTTGTTGCACGTTTCTGCTTTACCGAAAATTGAAAGGTTATGTGGTATAAAAGATTTAGCATAACGCTCAAGGCCTGCCACTCTATCTTTCCAGTAGTGTGAGCTTGACTTGTGTGCACTTAGTGGAACACCAAGATATTTTGGTGGCACTACAGACCACTCAATACCGGCAAACTGATCAGGTGTAGATCCCCATGACCCAAACCACAAACCTGAACTCTTAGAACTCTTAGTTTCATCTGATTCTTCTCCACGACCATGTCTGTGGGGACTTATGCGAGAAGTTTATTTATCTGTTCGTTTTGTAACAGTTAGGTTTTCAAATGAATATTTGGGCTGTGTATCCCGCGAACATCTTTACAGAGATTTAATAACAATGCTGTTTCCACCACCACTATATCGTGCAAAATACTTGGGACTGCCAGGGCATGATGTCCGAGATCGAGTACGTAAAATGCCGCTGACACCATCGACAAGAACGTTCTTTTTTAAATTACATTCAGAGACCTTGCCTGTGAAACTTGGCTCCGTTCAAGAGACATTTTTGTGTCGTCCGTAGATTGTCCTCTGTGTGATGTGCCAGAAACAATTGAACATTGTTTTATAGGCTGCAGAGATGCAATCTTATTTTGGGATGTGCTCCAACGAACTCTTCAAAAAGACTTTGTGTTAAATTCCCATTCCGTGCGATATCTCTTGCCAGCGAGTTGTAATGACATACCATTCGGCATGTTTCTTCTCATTGGAATGCATAGCCTGTGGAAGACGCGCATGTTGCAGAGAAACGCAGAGCCGATAGTTTCCTCAACCGCCCAATTCATTAGGTTGGTCACTCAGCTAAGAGATGTCTACGAGCAAATGGAATATCAACCAGAAGGGTATACGGCATTGGTGAGGTGCTTATCCTTGCCGCTGTTCTAGCATGCAATTGGAAAATCAGTTACTTGATGTATTCGCTATAGAGGTGATTGCGAATTCTGTAGTGCCTTCTGTTCGTCATTGTGTTGCTATAAGGGCATAATCAACATATTAGTTCTTTGTCTGTATTCAATTGCTTTCAAGTGCTATCCTATGTTGAATAAATACCATGAAAGAAAGAAAAAAAAAAGAGGCGTGGCTGTGTGGTAGAACACCTGCTTGCCACGCAGACGGCGTGGTTCGATTCTCACTCGGACCCAACATTTTTATTATTTATTTTACTTGCAGCTTTTTCGATTTTTCGGTCACGGACAAGATGATGATTTTTCGCTCACAACCAAGGGTGCCGTCGCCGACGCCGACGGCGGAATTTCTGCTATGCGAGCTCTTTAACGCTATCGCGTTAAAAAACTCGGTTCATCAGGGGCGAATGGCTCCGCCGATTTTCGCCTTTTCAGTTGCATTCTCCCTTAATTCATCTCTCGCTTCCTGTGCATTGGAGTGTTTTATTACGCATCCTTAAATGGTCTCTTGATGGTCGTCTTCCGTTTGTATTTACTGCAAATGGGGATACGTGCGTGTCCACTTTCGCGGGGTGCAACCAAAGGCAAAACCGTGGCCTCCGAGCGATATCCGGCCCCATCCTCATCGTGCTCTGTTTCGCTTGTCATTATGTTCAGTCGCCCGGTCTCTCTCTCTCTCTCTCTCACACACACACACACACACACACACACACACACACACACACACACACACACACACACACACACACACACACACACACACACACACACACACACACACACACACACACACACACACACACACACACACACACACACACACATATATATATATATATATAGCGGCGTTTCAATGAAGAAGAAAAAAAACACATAAAGAAAGGAAAGAACTACCGTAAACGTGATTTTATAATTACACACACACACACACACACACACACACACACACACACACACACACACACACACACACACACACACACACACACACACACACACACACACACACACACACACACACACACACACACACACACACGCACACACACTCGACATACCTATAGTAAAGGTAAAGGTTTCCGCCCTCTTCAACAGCACTTTTATGACAACAGTGTACCCATTACGTCTGTGTTACTGTGTAAGAGAACGCGCGCACTAATGTGTATGCCCTTTGTAATGGGTGGCATGCTTTAAACCAGCAGCAATTACCCGCGTGATACTTTTTCGAAGTTGCGATGCACCCACTACGTGTTTGTAAGGGAATACGCGCAGTAATGTGAGCGCCTTTTGTAATGGGTGGCCTGCTTTAAACCACCAACTCGTTATGCTGTTCACATGGTGTGACGCCCGATGGCAATTTACGCTTGTACTCGCGCGCTGACGCGCGCCTTGCAGGACCCAAATAAAGTTTTTCAACGAACCAACCCACTTCATTGCGATATAACATCTCGATCACGGGATAGTCTGGTGTCCGGCTCATACGGGCCAGGATGGCATTGCCAAGCTCGAGTACTCAGCGGCCGAGCCCCAGGACCACCCGCCACTGAAAAGGACGCAGATGATGGGGTGACACGGCGTGGCATCCTAGACAAACAAAGATTAGATCGCCGCATCGGGGCACCTCCTCACAACGACCTCGACAGACACCAAGTGCGGGACTGGCGCCGCCTGCAGACCAATACCTTTCCGAATCTGCATAAGCTTCACGTCACGTACCCAGAGAGGTATCCCAACGCATGCCCGTGGTGCGGAGATATTCCAACACTCACACACATAACCTACCGCTGTCCCGAGCGACCGGCTACAGTCGACACAGGACATACGCACCCAGTACACACGTGGTCGTGGGAGGCGCGACTCGCTGAACAGACCCTGGGAAGCCAACTGGCAACCCTAAGTCAGGCCCGCCGAGCCGCTATAGCCAGTGGAGCCTTGAAAGAAGGGCCCCACCCGCAATGAACCACTTTTTTTCAATAAAGGTTTTCTCTCGTACTGTGACACCTGTACACAGGACGCGTATGTTTGTGAAGCATTAAAGTTAATTTCAGTGCAGTTCCAAGCAATGGAGTGGCTCTGAAGTAGAACACCTGCTTGCCACGCAGACGCCCTGGGTTCGATTCTATACAAGATGATTTTTCGCTTACAACGAACGACGCCGACACCGACGCCGACAACGAAATTTCTGCGGAACGAGCTCTTTAACGCTATCGCGTTAATAAGCCGCATAACTGGGTCCGCTTCACAAGCCGCTGTAACGTAAGCACGAAGCATCATACAGGTGACATTGACGCGCGAAGTAACTCTTGGAACTTACGTTTTACCGACCTATTTATGCGAGAGTGCAACTAACGCCCCAAATAACGCGGAGACATCATTACACACTTTTTTCTGCATTTGCTACTGAAGCCGGCATCCTTTGTTGAGTGTACAAAACTACGAGCCCTTTGTCACCTCCTTTATGTTGCCGGTCCCATAACCATAAAAAGGTGAACACCCACTCTTGACACACAACCAAAAGGAGCACAAAGAAAAAAAAAAGCTTCATTCATGCACACAAATCAGCAGCGGCCCTCTTGCTGCTTCTGCAAATGCAGCAGCGCGCGGAGGTATGCTATCTGTCCGGAACGGCAGGTGCTTGCTTGAGGTAACATCCCGTTCCTTTGCTTGCGTAGAAGAAAAAACTAAGTTTATACATGTCTTCTGCAGGTACACCTTAGTGTTAGCGCAGAACCTTCATGAGACCTTCATAGGATGTCGTAGGTGCTTGCCACTCGTCGACTGAGGGTAGGCGGCAGCTTTTTGCAGAATCGACGCGACGGCGTGGTCCCAAACCATTCTTTGTGGTGGCGGATTAGGTCATTCATGCCTTGCGTCTAGTCATCCTGGAGAGTGACCCTGGAAATCATGGCCTCAAGGAACTCAATGAAGCCATGAAGAGTTCAACATGGTCTCGCACATACCAACTTGAACAGAGCACGCAAGGCAAAGTCCTTCACTTTACTGTCCGGAATTTTTCCGAGTGTTGAGCTGCACGGAGCTAGAAACTGATACCTTGACCATGCCATTTTGTCTGGGAAGGCGTAACAAAGATACGCGATCGCTATAGCCGTGCTCACCCGCAAGGACACCGACGTGTTCAGGCTGTTCACAGTCTCTACCAGCTTATCACATATGTTAAAAACGTGCGGTTCGACATTCGTTGCCGACGTCAAGGCGAGCTCCCTGATCACCCAGGTTGCGTTGTTGCACAGCGGTGTTATCTCGCGATTCAAGTTCTCAACAAGCAAAGGAAGGAAAGAATATGCACTTGACGAAATACTTGCGCACTGGACCATCTGCTTACAGGTGGCGGAATTCAAGCCAAAATGGTTCATGAAGCGTTCCACACCTTCCGCCAGTCCGCCTAGCGCTTCCAGGGAAACAATCGTGAACGGTTGTTTCGGTGTTGTTGAATACCGCTGGTGAAACGCTTGGGCGAAGGACCCTTGTCTTCCTAGGTGAGCCATGAGGAGGCACCTGTCTGCCACGGCCGCGTGGAAGGGAAAGAATTTCGATTTATGTGCAATAGCTATGCTACCCAGACACCGTAGCAGAAAAAACAGATTAATCTGACAGTCTGTCATGTCATCCCGCTCGTCGGTCAGCAGTCTAATATAATAGGTCATGAATTCACGCCTGATGATCTCTGAGCCCACAGAGTCTGCCAAAATTTCTATCGCATTGTACAGCATATAAAAACGACTGCGTCTGTACTTGATGAGACCTATATGAAGGGTGTTCAGAATGGAGTCGACGTACGGCACGATGCTTGCTTTTGCCTTCTCTTCTAGGGTCATGAGGGCATTGCAGGCAACTTCTTGGACCATTTCGTTGTCGTCCAGTACCCACTTCAGCAGTTGTCTTACCAGTGGACTCAAGTACAAATGCTGCGGCTTCGTCAACACCCAGGGGTAATAGCGGCTGAGCGTCCAGCAGGCGGTGCACCGCACAGCGGCCCTGTCACTTCTGATGGGGATAAGGAACAAGATAAGGTCTGGAAGATACAGGTCCATGTCTTCCATGCAGCCTTCAGCTATAACCCCAAGGACAAAAATGCCTGATTCCATAATCACCCAATCCTTGTCCTGCAGCATCTGCCTAAGCCTAGGCAACAGCAGGGTGAGGAGTTCCTCGTTGAATACCCTAGATATCGCCCTCAGTGCAAACGCTGAGCGAGATCTCATGTTCTCTTCGGAGAAGACATTGTCTTTCTTCGGCACAAAAAGTCCGAAGTTTACGTCGTCTCTTGTTTCCCGCGTCGAGCCAAGCCTTCGCGGGGTACCTGGTTCTTCTTCCTCCAGTCGTTCTGTAGCAGAGTAAGAGCATTTTGTTCCTTGAACCAGATTGTGGACAAGATTCGAGAAGTGTGGAGTTAATGCCTCCTTGCAGATGGGCTTCGCCATAAAGGCCAATGCCGCACGTGCCTTCAGAGCAACGTCTTCGTTCCTGTCTTTCATCCTGATCATGACGTACTCGACAATTCTGAACATATAAGGAACGAGGCGATCGACGTGATACGCCAGGAGTATGGCCAGAACATGGCACACTTGCTCGTGTACTTTGCAATCTTTGTCGAACCCCAACATCAACAGGCGTCTTACGAAGGCGTCCGCCTGGGGCATCGCGGCCTGTATGCCTTTGAGAAATAACAGGCCGATGAAAGCAACGGCGTTGTACCGGACCCCGGGGTGGCGGTGTTGGATGAAGCGCAGGCATTTGGGTACAAGAACAGTGAGCTGATCGTGGGGTTGATGTGCATTCATCACGTGAACAAAGTTTCGGCAGATCTTGTGTAGCGCTGCCAAAGTGTCGTGGCAGATTCTGTCGTTCTGCAGGTCTAGAAGCTCGCCGAGCCGCGGAAGCAGTTCGGGCCATTGTGTGAGGTCAATCTCCGATTGAGTCATGATGAAGTAGCGCAGAGCAGCCGTAATCAAAACCAGGGGGTCATGGACTGTCACACGCAAAGGTAACGCGCCAGAGCGTGCACTCGCATATTTCCTCAGAACAAGCTCGCCTCTTTTTGGTGCAGCTTCGTACTGGAACTCCAGTGCTGTCAAGATGTATACCATGTAGTTGTTGAAGTCGGCACACTCGCCCAGCTTCTTGACTTTTCGCTCGGCCGTTAGACTCCTGGTTTCACTGTAGGACAGGGAATCTCTCAGCAGCTTTACGATTTTCCAAAGCCGTCGTTCCTGTGGTTCCCATACTGAAGACAACGGATCGCTCTTCTCCACGAACTGGAATCCCACGCTACGACTGGAGATCATTGCGTCAACCTTCGAGGACAGAACTGAACTCAGGAGGCGCAAGCCAGGCGCCTTCTTTGTCTTCTCCTAATGAGGCTTGCTCGTACCGCGCGATGAGCGGCCGATGGCAGTTTGCCCCTGTACCGTCATCCAGATGTAGAATTTATGAGCTAATGAAACATGCACACTTAGAGAGATTGTTGAAGAACCAAATGGAACAAACTACAAAAATTGCGGCAGATCCCACGCATTGTGGGAATCGATGTCATGCGAAGTATTCACCGAGTAGCTGCCCAGAAGCATTTATTTTTTTTTTTTTTGGCTTGGAGCCAAGCTTACGAGGTGGATGAACGTCTTTGTGTACATTAGGTATGTTGGCGGCACATTGCTGGCGCCTGCATGAGTGGATCTGTTTCTGGTATAAATCGTGGAAGAAGAAGAAGACGTTGATGCGAGAGACTCGCGTGCTGTTCGCCTGTGTGGCATGTTATTTCTGATGTTTAGGTAAATTATCTTTCTTTTCTACAACGTCCCATGTATTCATTGACGCCCGAAGACAACAGGCACTTGTGGGCATATCGAGGGCACACCAGGGTTGCCAATCTGGACATTGTCAAATTCCGCCATGTTGTTAAATTCCACCAATGGTCAATTGTAATTAGCTCAGAGGGCTGCTATGGCCTCTCTTATTCACTTAAAGTGCCGCCATTACGAAATTTGACAATACGGCGGAATTTGACAGTGTGCGGAAAGCAACCCGGGTACTTCGACTACCCTGGCGCCTAAAGGCTAACTTATGATCCGATGTAACGTCGGCACTAACATTACAGCACAGGCTCGAAACGAAGTTCACGCTACGGTGCGATGGTCTGCATATCATAAGTAGCGTTCGTGGTCGAGCAACGCTTGACTGTCTATAGCTTGCTGACTCAGAGGAGTATACATGTAATGTTCATTACATTGTTATAAAATCGGTTAGCCAAGACTGGAACCACAATTGACGCTTACCCGAGATGTGTTTTTCCGAAGCAGTTTCAAGCATTGGCGCGGCTCAGTGGTAAAATACTTGAGTGCCACGTAGAATCTCTGGGTTCGATCACTGTTCGAAAAGTGATTTTAATCCTTTGCGTCCATCGCGATTTTTTGTCACCCACAATGCCGCCAACACCGGCGCCGTATTTTCTTGAACGCTAGCGTAATAAGATTTGCTGAGTCTATTCTCGACGTTCCTGGGTCGATATAGACTATGAATCACTTATATTCCGCTTACGCGCATTCCGTGGGCCGTGGTATGCGGGCATGTGCCTGACGGGACCGAGGGAACGGGTTTCGCGATGTACGCGAGAAGCATGTCTTGTTTTTCATGTGACGACCATTTATTTATTTATTTTATTTATTTATGTAAATACTTCCAGTGCCATTTGCGGCGTTACAGAGAGGAGTGGTGTTACAAGTTAGAAATGGCAGTGTTGTATGATGCATGATCAGGGTTACTGGCGATGGAGGTAGGGAAGGTGGTGCCATTCGGATGAAGTCTTCGGCACATAGGAGTGGAAGTACGTACATGTTGGTATGGCAGAGTGGCACATGAACTTTGAAGTTATGGTCGACGCGAGATGAAACGTAAGAAGGTGGCGAGAACAATGTGCGTTTTATTTCAGGATTCATGAAAAAAAATTTGTGGAAGAGGCATAGGGGGGCCTGCTTCCTCCTGTTAGAAAGGGTAGGGAGGTCTAGAGAAGTTTTTATTGATGAGATACTAGCGGTACGGGAGCAATTAGCGACAATGAAACAAGCTGAGCGATTTTGGATGGCTTCTAGTGCATTGACAAGTAAACAAGAATGAGGATCCCATATTGATGAGGCGTACTCGAGTTTAGATCTGACTAGTGTTTTGTAAAGAAGTTTTAATGAAACAGGCGCCAATGAAAAGTCACGGCGCAAGAAGCCGAGAGTGCGGTTCGCATTGTTAATCACATAACTGATATGACTATTCCATGTTAAATCGTTATCTATGTGAACACCTAGATATTTGTAAGTATTGACAGATGACAACTGAAAATTAGTAATTGAATAAATAGGGCTAGTCAGTACTTCCTCGAGAGATGCTCATCATTTTACACTTGTTAATATTCAGTTTCATTGACCAGAGTGAGCACCAAGAGGTAATGTTGTCAAGATGAGATTGAAGTAGTGATGACTCACGCGGGTTAGTTATTATGCGGTAGATGACACAATCGTCGGCAAATGGTCTGATTGTTGATGTAATGCTGGATGGAAGGTCACTAATATAAATTAGGAAGAGTAAGGGTCCAAGGACAGAACCTTGCGGCACACTAGATGTTACGGAACAATTGCGTGAGTTATGACCGTTAGCTGTTACATGTTGGGTTCTATTAGACAAGAAGCATTCAGTCCATCGTAATATATTTAAGTCAATATTTAGCATGCTTAGTTTTAGTAGGAGTAAGCGAGGAGAAACGGTGTCAAAGGCTTTTTGAAAATCAAGGAAAATACAATCGATAATGGAGCCAGTGTCAGTTGCTGCAAATAAGTCGTTGGTGAAGAGAAGCAGTTGGGTTTCGCAAGAGTAGTGTTTCCTAAGACCATGCTGACTGTTGTGAAAGACATTATTTCTTCGAGTTAGAATAGATGATGTGTTCGAGAAGGTTACATGGAATACTAGTCAAAGCAATGCGCCTGTAATTAGAAGGATTAGATGAGTCACCTGGTTTAGGCACAGGAACCACCTTCCCCGCCTTCCAGTCACTGGGCAATGAGGCATCTTGCAATGACTGTGAAAACAGCTGTGAAAAAATGACTGAACAATAAATGGCAGTTTGTTTGAGAAATTGGGGAGCTCTTCTATCTATGCCAGGTGCTGACGCTTTTATTTTAGGTATGAGATAAAAGCCCCAATTGATAAATGATAATTGGTTCCATTCGGGGATACCCACGATCGGCTTGAATTGGTAAATGATTTGAGTTGTCAGCAGAAAATGCGTTATTAAAGCTTCACAGGATCTGTCACTTGCAATCGCCAAAACAAGTTTGTCACAAAGATCGATGTTCTTATTTTTCGGACCATTTACAACACACCAAAACTCACGAAGGTTAGACTGTAGAAGAGAAGGAAGTGTATCGCTAAAGAAACTATGTTTTCCAAATGCATAGGCTTTTTTGTATTCTAATGTTGCGCTATGATAAGCCGCCCATTTCTCCGTGGTATCAGATGATGAAGCGCTGCGGTAAAGTCGCTTTTTTTATTACGTAAGCGAAGAAGTGCTGATGTGAACCACGGAGAGCGGAACGCCGTTCGAACAGTTCGCAAAGGAATCTATATTTAATCCTGTTGGTGCTGCCCTAATGACCTCCCATGCTAACTGTGGTAAATGCAAAGTCAAGGAGACGGCCACGAGAGCACAAAGTCGTGGGTGGCTATACAAACAGATATAAACGGTCAAAGTGCCTTTGGTACGCAAAGAAATTGTTTGCATTGAATAACAATAAGAAATACGAAAGAATTATAAAAAATAGAGATATAGGCAGGCTTGAATCAAAATAAATATATTTAATTTATTGAAGAAATGAAGCTGAAGGAGGAAACAAATCAAACTGATTTTGGCGGAAAGAAAAGGGCGGAAAATTTTGAGATCGATTTCTATTGAACCTATGCAGGAAATTTTAGACGACAGCGCAGACCTTTCTCTCTCTCTCTCTCTCTCTCTCTCTCTCTCTCTATATATATATATATATATATATATATATATATATATATATATATATATATATATATATATATATATATATATATATACTGAAAACAATTAAGTGCTAACATAGGACCCGGAAGAGAAAGCTAAAAAAATTTGCAGTGGCTTAGCTCGGCTATGCCAGGATATACGTAGCGTTAGCAAAGGTTCAGCTGATTATTATTAGCTTTCCAGATTGTCTAGGATTATTAGCCTTCTTCAGTTCATTCGTCGTACGCTGAACCGCTAATTGCCAGGCAACTACATCGGGATCCGATGAGATAAGCTTCTCGGCTCTTCTGCGCCGTCGAGCAGCACTTGCGCCCTCCTTCTCCATGGCGTTACCCACCTGCAAACGCCAGTCAGAGGCGCTATCAAGCGGCCCCAGCGCAGTGTCAGACGGCGACTGCACAGCGAAGGCGAATAGCTGCGCGCGCGCCGGCGCCACTGTGTCTATGGCTACGACGTCACTCCTCTCGAATGCGGCGCAGACTAGCAGCGGCGAGCCGCGCGCGGCGGTGGCGGAGTCTGCGCGCGCGCCGGCGGCAGCGTGTCTGCCGCGCCTACGATGCCACTCCTCCCGAACGCGCAGACCAGCAGCGGCGAGCCGCGCGCGGCGGTGTCGGAGAGCGCGTGAGATGCCAGCTCCGGTGACCCACATCACTGATCCTCGCGCATGCGCAGCACGGCTCATGACCCTCCACGCGAAATCGGCTCTGGCTAGGCAAGTGTAGCTAACGCTACAAAATCAAGCACGTAGGAAAAAATCGTTCTCTAAGGGACCGACGTTTCGGCCGCGGGACCGGCCTCCGACGAAGGCCGGTACCGCGGCCCGATGTTTTCCTACGTGCTTGATTTTTTAGATGCGAAGCATCTTATGAGCGAGCTTGGGGGGCGATCGGAGATCTGTTCGTTCCGCTTGTTCGTTCTCCTGGGGAAGAACAAGCGCGCTGATTGGCTGAAGCGGGAGATGCCACTCAAGGCCGGGGCTTGTCGCCATTTCGTTTGTTTGCTTGATCTTTTCTTTTTTGGTGACGTCATATCGCGTCATAACGAGTAGGGTGATCAGAGATCTCTGTTCTGCGCCGTTCGTTCTGCACCCATTCTGGCGGCGCACGCGATTAGCCGAAGCCGGAAAAAAACCACGTCTCTGAGGGGCGTAGCCATTTTTCTTTTTGCTTGATCTTTTATTTTTTGGTGACGTCATACCGCGTCATAACGAGCATGTCGTCTGCTACAAACGAACGGATCGCGAGGCCGTTCGCAGGCGTTCTCTCGAGCGAACAAACGGCTTCGCACGGCATGATGCGGCGGTTGCGGCTGCCGCAACAGCTGCTTTTCAGAAAATGGCGCTTGCGACGTGTGCTTTTCTTGCGGTTGGAGGTGCGAGATGCGTTTGAAGACATGAGCGAGTGCGGCGTCGCTTTCTGTTCTCGAAACGAACAGTGCGAACAAAATGAACGGGCCTGCCACTGGGCTGTGGTCTTACGCGCAGGGACTTCTTAGTTCAAAAGCGCTACCATCTCTTGCCAGGTGTCGTCCCGGTCCTCACTCCTGAACGACGACCCCAGCGGGCGCGACGGCGTAGCTATCTGTGGGTGTTCTTTTATAAAAGCCAGCAGAAACTCCCTTTGACGATCCGACACCCGGGAGCCCAGCCAGACATTCCGGTGGGACGACATTTTGGAAAACTGCGCCAACCGCTACTTTTCTTCTTTTTTTTTTTTTCGCGTGCGCGACTTAACATAGCAAGCACGTTAGAAAAACTAACACCAATAAATATCAGCACTCAAAGCTATTGCTGTTTCAGAAACTGCTTGAGCTTGAAAAGAAAAACAATATCTTTTCGTATAACAACTGTATTTATTAGAAGGCGTGAAACACTTTGTTTTGAAATATTCGGTCCCTTTGCCGAGGACAAACGATGCGCGTCTACTTCCGGAAAGCTCGCCGCTCACCGCTTGACGAGTGGCTGTCCTCTTCCTCTCGGCGGAAGAGAGCTGCGGACCGCCCACTTTTGTGACGTAACACCGCCAGAACGAACGCGGAACGAACAGAGATCTCCGATCCCCCCCCCCCCCCCTTGATCCGGTGGCGTCCGCGCTCCACTGCGCATGCGCGTCCCTTCCCCCTCTCTCTCCTCCCCTACGCTCCCCCCACTCGCGCGCCTCATTCTCTCCTGCGCAACGCCGCGATGAGCGCCAGCGCCTGCGCGTCCCCTCCCCCTCTCTCTCCTCTCCTACGCTCCCTTCCTCTCGCGCGCCTCATGACGTGGCACGAGCGGCCGATGGCCGCCTCTGCTTCTGTGGCTCTAGACGCGGGGCGCTCGTGCTCTCCTTCCCTCGGTGAAGAATCCTACGACAACACCAATGGCGTGGACTGCTGAGAGGCAGACGCACATGATCTTGCGCCTTTGCGGGAGTCGAATACCTCGGACGCCGGCAGTTCCACGCAGCGGCAGCGGGAGCTGGATGGAGACTAGAAGCACGGGCGGATCCAGCCACTCATTTTAGGGGGGGGGGGCGTTCGCTTGAAGAAAACTGGAGAGGGGGGGGGGAGGCTCACTTTTGTTTTTAGTGTTACTTTCAATAAAAGACCCCATCACAGCATAAGTACTGTTAATTTGTACTTAAAGTGGTTCCACTCATTTGTCCTAATCAGTTTTCTAATCTGAAGAATTACTACAGATTACGGGCTACCATTCTTCAGATATATGCCCATTTGGTTGCGCTAAGCCTTTGTTAGAAATCGGGTTCCTTTGTTAGAAAGTAGTAGCCGGGGCAACCTGCAAAGAAGGTGGACGCAGGCACTGGAGGGAAGGGGGGGGGGGATGTCACACAGGCTTTGGGGGGGGGGCGATCGCCCCTACCGACCCCCCCCCCCCTCTGGATCCGCCACTGACTAGAAGACAGTGCTGATTCTACGCCAGAGGGAAGCACAGGCTCGAGAACGCAAGCAAAGAAATTTACACCATCTCCCGCTCAAGTGAACCATCTCCCCGCTGCTTCGCCTCCACACATGATTCCTCCACACATACTTGCGCAGTGCTCTAGATTCAGCTGACACTTGCATTGCCAGCCAAGTGAGAGCTGCATATTGCAGTATTTTCTTTAAGTGCATGCCATTGTCTTCGTTTCTATGAATTTGGACGAGAACCTTATAAACGGAAAGATGAGTAAAGGCATGAGTACAGCTTGATATTTTTGCCCCTACTTCCCAGAAGAACTAGCAGCCTCTCTGCTGTGTACAAGTGAACACTTTTAACGCAGCCTGCTCGGTAGACTAGCCTATCTCCCCGATTGAGAAAGGGGAGAATGCGCTACACGAGCATAAGAATGCTACCAACGAAAGCAGCTGCTTCCTTGAGCTGAACACAAGTTCCAGTTTTGCAATGTATGCTCCAGTGACGTATCGTATTTGATCGCAGTCATATGCTGCAAATAATGCCGCCAGCTGGTGAAACAATGTACAACCTCAAATACTTGTTAAGGGTGACATATAAAATCTATCTCCTTTTTTTGTCGGCGATATTGATTGCTGGCTAGCACTTGGAAAAGACTTGGTTTATCTGCGACTTGTGCGCGTGTCATTATGCCTTGCAAGAACGGGGGCGTCAGTACATAAACGTTACCTGACATGGCCTCTGCTTCGTGGTGTGGCAACTACCACTTTGCATCACATCGGAGTTTTTCGCATGATGTGCCATTTATCTAATAGCAACTCAAAGGGCTTGGTGACGATGCTGTTTGAGTGCTTTGACTAGGCGGAGAACGTAGAGTAGAGTAGAGAGGGGAGTAGAGTAGAGTGGATCCTTGTATCCGTGGCCCACACCCACGCTGGGGGTTTGGCCAAGAACCGGGTAGTTTTAAAATAAAATTCCTAAATTATAAATTATATTTTCTCTAATAAACATGTGAAACAAATAAAATGTAAAATAATTGAAATTATTAGGAATACATAAAGAGGAAAATGCGTATATAAGTAATGAAGCGGAGAATTTCAACAAAAAAATAAAGCAATTTTGAAAAGCAGGAAATCGGGAGTGAAGACTGATTCTACGGCCTATATCTCTTTGAATCTTCAAGAAACTCCTGCAAGGCATCGTCAACCTTCCCGTCGCTGTATGCAAGGGACACGGCCCCCAAATAAAGTAAAATCGGTGCATTTAAGTCAAATCTAAGGAGTCGGAAGACGGCATCCAAAGTATTTTTGCGCAAGGTAGAAACCAACATCCAAAAAAAAGTTCGTTGCCTTCTTCTCTGTCTTCCCCAGACGCCACTACGGATATATACCACTATACCTACACTTTCATCATCATCATCGAATGTCACGTAACGACGACATCTTGTATTTATTTTCTGTCCGTGTAAAAGTAGAGGCAGAGAGGTCTGCGAAAACAAGGACGTCTAGGCAGCAGCCTACAAAATTACAAACGAAATACACTACTCATACAAAGAATAACACACACACACACCTCTCTTGTATGTATGTATGTATGTATGTATGTATGTATGTATGTATGTATGTATGTATGTATGTATGTATGTATGTATGTATGTATGTATGTATGTATGTATGTATGTATGTATGTATGTATGTATGTATGTATGTATGTATGTATGTATGTATGGAAGAAGCAGCGTGTTGACGCACAACTGAAAAGTGTCTTGAATTTCTGTCTACGCCACGGCATTGTGTGTGTGTTATGCATGTACATGAGTAGTATATTACTTTTGTTGTTCTGTAGGCTACTGCCTAGAGTGTCTTCCAGTCGTCTTATGGGAATGCATATTGGAGAGCAAGTGTCGTTGCCGACTTACTATGCCAGTTATCTAGGCTGGGTTTTCTTTAAAAAATAATTTGCTGCAGGGATTGTCCTGGAATATATCAGAGGAAAAAAAAAAAACAATGACAAGACAGTTACACCTGTCAAATATTTCGATATTGCGAAAGTCTTTTGTAACATTACCGTGAGAAGTAAATGTTTTTAAATTTAAATATATCTCGTTTTGTTCTCATTAGCTCCCATTCCATTAGAGAAGGAACAGCTTTCTGTATTCATGATGGCGTTGTTACAGTAATGAGTTGATTTATATCATTAACCGACAAACTTATCCTGCTTTCAACACATATGGAATATGTTTAGCGCTGGTGTTAATGTTTACCAAGTCGTTATCATATATAGGTTAAATTACAGGGGGCGCAATTTCCTAGGTTAGAGTATACCACAAAGCAAAGGCGTGAGGTCAGAGCTGACATTATTGAGGCATACTATGAGGTGCCGAGATGACGAGTATGATTTGTCTAATCAATAACCACGTCCGTGAACGCCTCTATGGCAGAGCTTCTTGCACAGGAAATCGAGATTCACTTAAATCGAAGGCCTTTGAAAGTCCCAGCGAGACGTTATCATCTGGGATTTAACGTCCCAAAACCACGAAATGATTATGAGACGCCAGAGTGGAGGGCTCCGGAAATTTCGACCACCTGGGGTTCTTTAACGTGCACCTAGATCTAAATACACGGGCCTCAGACATTTTCGCCTCCATCGAAAATGCAGCCGGGATTCGATCCCGCAACCTTCGGGTCAGCAGTCGAGCACCATAACCACTAGACCACCGTGGCGGGGCTTCCAGCGAGAGGTTACTCGCAAGAAGGCTGAAATAACAGATTCATTAATTGCAGAAATTACATCAGTTACATTTTATACACTTCAGAGCATATGTTTACACCGAGGATTACAAGAGTATCGTGGTAAAAAAGTAGGCGTATTGGAGCAGTAAAATTTCCGATTTTTATTCAAATATGTGAGAAAAGCGAATCCCGAATATCCAATGAAATATATAACACATGAATAAAGTAAACAGTACAGTACGTATATAGAGACAATGTTCACATCATTTCGTTTCAAAGGTTTGTACAGTTTTCTGGATAAAAAGCGACTCCATATAAAGCCACTTACTCGAATTTGTTTCAGTTGTAAGGGCATCTGCATTGCACCAGCATGTCCTCTTCATAAATCGCTACCACCATCAAAATCATCATCATCATCATCATCATCATGATCAACAACAACAACAACGCCCTATCTTATGTCCTCTGAAGGACGAAGGCCTCTCCGAATGATCTCAAAGCTGCCCTCTGTACTGCACGACTTGATTCCATGTTATGCCTCGAAATTTATTAATTTCGTCGCTACGCCACAACCCTCTGCCGTCCTCGGCCGCGCTTCCTATCTCTTGGCATCCATTCCGTATCTATAACTGACCATCGGTTATCTGTTTTTCTCACGACGTGACCTGCGCAGATCAATTTTTATCTCTAGATATCTACTAAGATGATCGGCTACCCCTTTTTGCTGTCTGATCCAATAATAACAATTGCTGGGGTTTTTCGCGCGAAAACCACGACCACAGTTCGGCCACAGTTCTCTGATCCACCCTGCTGTCTTTATTTCTCTTAGAGTTACGCCCTTCCATTTCTCGTTCCATTGCACGCTGGGTGGTCCTCAGGTTCCTATCGTGTTTCTTTGTTATTTTCCGGGTCTCTTCCCCATATATTGGAACTGGAAAAAATGTAATGGTTGTACACTCCGCTTGTAGTGACAGTGGTAAGTTACTGGTCACGAGTTGAGAATGTCTACCACGTGCACGCCAGCCCACCTTTATTCTTCGGTGGATTTCCCTTACCTGAATATATATACCTCCTGTTAATATATAGCTTAGATAGACATACTCTTCTACTGATTCAAGGGTCCGGTTGCCTATCACGAACTCTCACTCTGTCGCAATGCCACCGAGCATTATCTTTGTGTTTTGCATAATTATCTCCAACCCTACTATGACGCTCTCTCGGTTTAATTCTTTAATCATATTTTGCAGTTCATCGCCGTCAGTGTTGTATTGTACGATGCCGCCTGCAAGTCGCAAATTGATAAGATATTCTCCGTTCATCTTTATTCCCGTTTCTTCCCAGTATAGTCGTTTGAATACTTCTAGACAGGCAGTGAATAACAGTGTAGAGATTGCACCTCCTTGACGGACCTCTATCTCGATCGGGATTTTGCAGCTTTTCCTGAGGAGGGATAGAGTAGCTGTGAAATCTCTGCATATATTGGCTAGAGTATTCACCTATGTTTAAAGTACTGCTTGTCGACTTAATGCCTCCAGAATCGCTGGCGTCTCTATAGAGTCGAGTGCCTTTTCGTAATATATGAACGCAATATAAGAGGGTTTATTTTTTGTATTCGGCAGAATTCTCACTATTTAAGTATTTGGCGAGTTTGTTCCGCATTCTTGTCCGCTAAGATTCATCTCGTACAGACCATTGTTATTATTTCTGGGGTTTTACGTGCCAAAAACAACGATGTGATTATGAGAGACATCGTAGTGGAAGGCTATACGGAAATTTCGACCACCTGGGGTTCCTTAACCTGCACCTAAATCTAAGCACACGGGCCTCTAGCATTTTCGCCTCCATCGAAAACGCGACAGGCGCGGCCGGGATTCGATCCCGCGTCCTTCGGGTCCGCAGCCGAGCACGACCTATTTGCTCCTTCCAAACACTATAGTACATTTACTAGTACGGTCGGCATATGCATCAGTAAATAGAACCAACATGCAGTCGGAGGTTGTGCTTGTCGTTTAGGGATTGTAGCGTTAATAGTTAATAATGCCATCGGCAGTTCAACTGTCAGAAATCAGCCTGGAACGTTTTGTGCTCAGGCATCAACAAGGTATACGTGCGCTCTCTCCAAAGGGGGGCGCTAATTTACTCAGTCGGACCTTCTACACCATTTTTTAACGCGTGTTTTTTTACGATTTCGGCGACCAAGGACCCTTGACGTTGCATTCAAAGAACTGTTCACTTCGCACCTTCACACCGGAAAGCCGGGGACCATTGGCAGGCTTTTGTGAGAGGTACGCCATCGTTTCATTTTCATTTTGTGAATGGATGGATGGATGGATGGATGGATGGATGGATGGATGGATGGAAGAACTTCATTGAGGTCCATTAGGGCGATCGAGCTCGTTTTCTTTCGTACTCAACTAACGGGTTCGAGGCGCTGCGGTGAAACTTGCAACCCCCCGCCCCCCTTACCCCCAATGGACAACCCTGCGCACGCCTATGTTAGCCACATAAATTAGACGAACAAGACACGTTGGCAAACCGCACTTTTGAGGGGCAAAACAGATCCGCACAGATTTTCGTCCCATTTCATTTACAGGTAATCACAAGAACAAAAAAAAAAGCCCTTCGTGCCGCGCAGAAAACAATGGAAACCAAAATTATCCGCGATTGAAGCGTGACAAACGTTACTTCAACGCTTAGACGTAAAAATGAGGTGCCTTCTACGCTTAGTTAACGTTACACCATGCTTTTGTTCTTTTACAGCAGAGCCGTTACGGTCGTGGTTTGCCGTGTGCCGTAGATCGAAAATTATCATCCACCCGCCCGCTCTCAATTACCACCCAAGCATTCTGTGCAGACGATTGACAAGGGAAGCTGAAACGTAGTGGGATTTTCCTAATTTCTGTGGCACACAGGCGCTATAGGAATTTTTTACAGCAGATCTGTTATGGTTGAGGTTTGCCGCGTGTCGTAGACAGAAAATTATCATCCACATGAACCGGCACGCTCTCAACGACCGCCCAGGCATCTGTACAGGTGGTTCACAAGAGAAGCTGACACGTGTTCACCAGCTCTGCTGTGACCCTGCAGCCTTGCGCGTCGTAGTGCGAGCTGCGCTATTTCTTTGTTGTTGTTGTTTGTTTTCGTCATAGAAGGTGAATTGTATAGACGTATTCTGTATTTCTAGGACTCCCACTTGCGCTGTAGCCGGTTACTCACCTCAGTGCGCAGCGGCGAAGACCTTGCAAGGCACAGCCGGCAGACCGAGGAGCCAGGACGGCCCACTCGGGCGACGGATCCGAACACCACGCATCCGTTTTCAACAAATCAAGTTCTTTATTGCTACTACACGAAGTACAGAGATAACCATACAATCAAGAGGAAATGACGTTAACGCAACAAAGTTACTTCATTCTCGTCCTTTTTTTTTTTTTTTTGCTTCTGTGACATCCTAGAGTTCTTTAGCCACTTCACACCGTCTTTGGGCAAGTCCCACACTCTGCCACAGGGCGTCCCGAGGGTTTTGTGGTTGGGTAGCGGGTGGGGGGCTGCTGATTGTCTCCCGTTCGGAGAGATACTTATCGTGAGAGAAAAAATAAATAAAAGAACCAAGACGATGGCCTAAACTGTCCCGTTGTGTCGGATAATAACGCTACGGACATTTTGCTTAAATGCCATTTGCACAGTGAAATGCACGCTGGTCTTATCGCTCAGATTGAATGAATCTCCCCATTCCCGGAAAATAAATAAATAAATAAATAAATAAATAAATAAATAAATAAATAAATAAATAAATAAATAAATACCAGTGTCCGTGTGTCCACGTGCGTACGTGCGTTGGGAAATAACATGCGGAACATTGTTCTTCTGAGGACGATTGCGCTGACTGAAATGAAACTGTCATTTATAGTTGGGGCAGTGTTCTGCTCGTACTATAATCGTCTTGTTTACCGAAGCTGCGTGCTTTGTTTCGAAAAGCTTAATCAGGTTCGGTTTTGCCTCATATGTTTGAGGAACTTCAATGATAGCATAGTAAAGCGACATTTTTTTTTCTCGCCAAGCCATCTAGATAGACGCAAAGTATTTCTATCTTTCTTGTCGTCATGCTAAACTAAATAAACGTGCGTAGGGTGATTTATGTCGGCGACATACATTTAGTTTTTGTATTGGTGTGGCGAGCAGTGTCAGGAACCCAAAATTAACCGCGAATCAATAATCGAATAATCATTGACCTTGTAAGTCTACAATAACTTAAGCTCGAAATATCATCTCTTTGATATTGGAGTTTATCGACAGCGCGCCTAAAACGAACGCATATCAACGTAACAAAAATATGAACGAAAGTAGCACGTAATGATGCGTGACAGAGCAACGAATTCAATGATTAGATTGAGAAAATAAATTATGGTGAATTTAAGCGAACATTTAATGTGGACATTAAATCTTTCGTTTACATCACGTGCATAAAAAGGCGTTTGCACCTTTCTTGCTGGCGTTTGTGTCAATACACGCACTAAAGCGGCGAGATTGGTTTGTGTAACAGTCTAACTTCTATTGTGACGATACAAACGTCACATCGATAATAGCAATAGCAAAGAAAAAAAAGAGAACAAGTCGAGTGTGCAACTACGCACATGCTCCTTAAATGAGCGCTCAAGTTTTTCTTCGCGTCGTTTGGCATCATCTGACGGGTACAAGAGTGTTTACTGAGAGGCTGTGGCTATACAGCCGCGCCTTGTGAAACTTCGATGGTACATTGCTGAACGCGGTTCTTTCGAGACAATACACGGGAGTATGCGACAAATTTAATCTTTTGTGCACTGCGTACTCATTCATTTCCCATAGCAAGGTGTTTAGCCGATATTTTTGTTCATGCCATTGTGGTTGTTTCGTATTGCTTGTTAAAAACGAACGGCTGCTCAGAATTATCCTGGCCGCAGCGGCAGAATTCTTCAGTGGAGGCGAGAATGCTAAGGACCCGTGTGCTTAGATTTAGGGGCACGTTAAAGTTCCCCAGGTGATCGAAATTTCCGGAGCCCTCCATTTGATCTTAATCGTATCGTAGTTTTGGAGCAAGATGGCAAGTTGGGCCAGTTGGTTTACGTTCATGTGCGACAATTTGGTTGAAGCGCACCGAAAAACACAGACTAGAAAAAGCAGACATAACAGCGCTTGCAAGGTTTCTTCTAGTCTGTGTTTTTCGGTGCGCGTCAGCCATATTGTCAAACGCGGTTTTGGCACGTAAAACCCCAGCAATTATTAGTTATTACAGACTGCTCAGAATGAGACGTGAACCTTTTTCGTGCGTTCTGTTGTGAATAAAGCAAACAAGAGCTCTATTGCTTGGTGTGTGTGTGTAAGATATATATATATATATATATATATATATATATATATATATATATATATATATATATATATATATATATATATATATATATATAGAGAGAGAGAGAGAGAGAGAGAGAGAGAGAGAGAGAGAGAGAGAGAGAGACGGCCGGGAGTCGAACCGTAGACCTGGTGCTCGAACTCGAACGCCCTGTGTTTGCTACAAGCAACGCCACCGCGCACGCACACACACCGACGCGCCCATATATATTCAGGGAACACCTAGAAAGGACGACTGACGTCCCAGCTATGCGGTCTATAAGAAGTTGCCCCGAAATATAGTGTAATAGAATAATCGATACCACTTAGGAAACGGGCATATAGACTTCACCCGCAGTGCCGGGCGCGCACGCAGCATGGACATGAAAAAAAAAATGCAAACAGTGTTGTTATAGCGGCTCACGCCCCTCACTGAGACGTTACTCTAGCACGCGCGTGATATACGTCGGTGTGCCTGTGAACTTTCTAGGCTACTACTGGCTATGCGCATCTTGTACGCGAGTCAAATAGAGCGCGTGCGAAGGAGGAGGAAGAAGTGACGAGGGAACTAAGTGCAGTGCACGTGAGGTTATACATCGAGAGTGCGCTAAATGCACGCGTGACACGGAGTCGTCTGCCTCCACGACGGGGGGTCGGGGGTAAACGAGGGTCACGATCCTTGATTGTCGCTTGCAATACAGTGTGTTTAGATCAGCACTGGTTTACATAGAACAACTGACAGACAAACATACAGACAAAAACACACGCACACACACACCGACGCGGTCATATAATATGCGTATACCGCAAGTGCTCACAATGACGACACGCAAACGCGCGCACTATACATGCTACGTGCGTTCCTATAAGTATGCGCGTGGAGTGCGCCGTTTTCACTAACTGGGACGATCTCGGCGGGGCTAAATTCAAATGCTGCTGTTGCGAGCAAGAAACGCGGGAAAATGGCCTATGGGGCAACTATTTAAACGGGAGTCGACATAAAGACAAGATTCTCTGTGAAATAGCGAAGAAAACACTGCCGGGAGCACGGGACAATGGCTATGCGCATCTGTGCCCTACAATGCCCTACACAGCAATGAACGTATAATGCAGATGCTTCTGAGAACTACTCGAGAAGTCTACAAGGCTTAGGAGCATCAGTATATCATAACATTCTTTCTTATGCGCGAGGTAAGTGTGAGGCTGCTTTGGCGTACGCCTTATGATGCGGCCCGTGCTGCAGTTGAAAATGGTGAACGAGCTGCTTGTGAAACCATCGGGATGTGCAGATCCAAAGTGTGTGAACTCTTCTGAGCAAAATGTTTCGGCGTATATGGAACGCAAGCACTTGTCGGCTATGCGGGCGTACAATGTCACAAATAACTACGTGTGCGCACTTTCAATTAAGTCTACCTTCTGTTGAGCATCGAGATAAACAACAAAGCGGGAGAGAACGACGCAGCCAGTGCTGACTGAGCATATCACCGTTTCTTTCTATGTACAGCCTACAAACAGACGAAGCATCGAGATGCACAGGGGCCTATAAGACGGGCTGATTTGTTTAAGCTACAACGATGCGCCCATGTGTCGCCGCCTTTGCGTATACGTGTTTCGTAAGGATAATTTGTCGGTTAGGAACTGTTGGCTCGTGACATATACAATTAGAGGGTTATAAGCTGACATCTCCATTTACCTGGAGAGGAAACGCAGCAGAAGATTCCCCAACGAAGTGCACGTAGGAATATATGCAGCAACGTTACACTGGAGCAAGTGTGTCAGCAGGCTGTTGAGTGCAGAGGAATACTCTTAACAGTCGCTGCGCAAATGTAGGAGTGGTCAAGCTCCATATGTAGACACGCGCTACATCACTAGGATGAGGAGAGTCCCCGTAAACCCGGAGTCATGGATGCGAAGTTAGTGGGCAGATTTTTTTCTTCAGCGATATAGAGCAATATGAAAACAATTTACTTGCTGAAAGTGCCCTCTAGTTGTATACAGATACCCGCCTATAGTTATGCTCCAGGCCGGTGCATTGCGTGACATGACAGTGTTTAAAAAAGCCGACAGCGACGCCAGCGACGCTGTAGCCGTTCACCTCTCCGGAATAACACGTTTCGAGCTAGTTGGTTGTTCATACCGAGGCGAAAACAGCGCGTAGAGACGAGTACGAACAGACAGAAGAAAAGGCATAGACACAGGCGCTGTGTCTGTGCCTGTGTCTGTGCCTTTTCTTGTGTCTGTTCGTACTCGTCTCTACGCACCTCTCCGACATATTATGTAGCATGGTTTGCTGTGGAGGCGCAGGTCACTTATATGCTGTAATACAGCTTGACGCGCAGTCGTTTCAGCTTACTAGTATATATAGGCGAGAGCCCGACTCTGAGCCTCTAGGTGTGTTGCTTTCTGTAGAGGAGGCACTGGTCACACGTACTGAGGTGTGCCACAGTTATATATCTATCACGTGTATTTGTCACTCACACAATACACTATATGTCAGGCTTGGTCAAATTGCTTCGTTCTACATTCGCTATATCTACCCTCTACGAAACGGCAGCGGAATGAATAACGAATATGTGCCGCGCTTCGTCGAGTTTTCGAAGAATATTCTAGCCTCGGAGATTTTAGTTTCATACAAAGCATGTGACTACAGCCTATAGGGGAGGTAATCCTGCAGTGCGGCCAACACTAAACGCGGGCACGTTATATACCTGTGATGGGCCATGCTACAAGCAATAAGAAGTCTCTGCATATAATACAACCTACCGCAAACAAACCGAGCTCATCTACCTACGCACAAAAGCTTTAAATTACCTTAAGTTTTACAAGGGGGACTACATTGGGGCTAGAACTATTAAGGGAAAGGAGGTGAATACACAAGTTTTAAGCTCATTCAAAAGTGCTGTTGGGGTTGCCGCCTCGACGACGCACGGTGAAACCCGTCTCTGGGACAGAAACGCCGTTTTCTAAATCTGATGTTGTTGTAAATGCTACCTGCGTATACTGTACATTAGAAACCTGGCGCTATACACGCAACACGCGTGTTTACCAAACAGATCGCCAGCGGGGCAGTGCGCGTGGCACAAACGCAGTGTATGCGCTATGCTGCACCTCGAGCCGCGCGCACTCATTTGCCCTGGAATGGCATACGTCCTGTTCAGGACGTGAAAAAGGAAATGCCAAAGACGCCCACGAAGCGCACACAATACAAAGTGGCGCCCTTGAACAGTCGCGCTGCACGGCGCACACGCATGCGGCATCGTGAAATGCGTCTTACTGGAATCGGAGCTCGCTTGGGGCGGCGGCGACGCGCATAGCAAAGGCGTCGCTAGGCCTCGGACGTATACTAGAAGGAGTGCACACGGGACGGTTGGTCCTACAGAGGGTTCTGTACAGGCGCTGAACGTACATTACACGCAGCCGAACGCAGCGGATTCACGGAATCCGAATCCGTGAAGGGCCTATATAAAGTGCGACGAAGAGATCCCGTGGACGTGCATCTGAGGCGGTTGTGTTATCACATCGCGCTTGAGAGGGAATGTAAACCGTTTCAATGTGTTCATAACATATCTACGACGTACGACACTTAGTGGGCGTTGGGTGTGTGGGGCATGTACTGTGAACGGCACGCCATGATTTGGTGACCTAGAGAGTGCTCCCTGTGGAAGCGTTCGGAGAAATGGGTCTCGGCCACGTATACGAGCGTCTGTCCTCTATGGGATGATCACTATTCGTTGCGAGGAAGAGGTCACACACGTATTTATAAGGTCGCCAGCCGAATAGCATGCAGCAAGCAGTGCGAGCAAATTTGAGGTGGCTTACTGGCGAGTAATTTAGCATGTCTGGTCTTATTTCTCCGCGGCTATAGTCAACTGTACATTTAGCGGATGCGCATATTAGTGACTGAAGATACGGATGCCTACATTGGCGTTGCTAGCGGCCAATACTCACATCTTAACGCTGTGTTACCTAAAATGTATAGCGTATATCCCACCGTGACTAGTTGCCGTGCGTATCGAATTTAGTTTTTTTTTTTTGCCAGTGTAAGATAAGCTGTCTTGTAACTTCATGCCTTTAATACCCTGCGCATGTATCTGAGGCACTTGCTGCTTTCCCTCTTTAACTCGCAAGACACCTTACTGAGAAGGTGAATTGTTTTTTCACTCTATTTATGAAGTCGATAATTACATACTTCCCGTTTCTGAAGCAGCCAGAGCAGCGGTTCACGAAAGTCCGCTGCCCGTACTCGGAGAAGACACAACACCGTATTTTAAGCTTCCGATCGCTGTTCCAATTCGTCGCGGTACGGCTTAGTGGTGGTGGCGTTGCGCTGCCGAGCTCGAGGTCGCGGGTTCGATCCCGGCCTCAATTTGATAAGGGAAGAGAATGGGGGGAGGGCGGTACAATGCAAAAACGCTCCTGTACTTGAATTTACGTTCATGTTAAGGAACCCAAGCTCGCTAAAATAATCTGCCGCGCCATCATATGGCGCGCATTATAATTTAAATGGCGGGTTTGGCGTAGGAAGCACATAATTTAAATAATTTAGCTGGCTCTACTGCACTGGTGGTACACGATCTACCAGGGAGTGAACGTGGATGCAGCCGCGGCTTGTACTTTGTCCTGTTTGCTCGCATGCGCAAACTTCTGTATAATCGTCATGGAGGGGTCGTCACAACTCAGCTGGGGAGAAATGACGGCAAAAGTAGAAAAAAAAAGAAAAAGAAAAAAGAATTGAGCTAAAGGCGCGAAGTATAATCGCCCGAGCTTGACGAAAAAAATAAGAAGATCGATAACCAGCAGAGACGCATTGCGCAGCCGCAGCAGAATGGCTAATTAAAATAAGAGAGGTGTTTTTAGCGATTATATAAATTACAATACGCATCTCTCCTGTTATTTGTATGGGAACTGAATCTCCTTGTGGCAACGCTAATAACCGAACGTTGTGACATAATTCCGCACGGACTCCTTTCGTGACAAAAGAAAAAAAAAAGATCATTGTGTTCTGCCTGAGGACAAAGGTAGAAAAGGCATAAGGATCTAAAAAGAAAAAAAAATAAAACACTCGAATATTAGCGTTGAGATCATTTCTCGATTTCGTTTAACTCAACTGAACTTCGGTTTCCCATTCTGAGCAGTCGTATATCGTGGACAACTTGTCCACGAAGCCTATAGTTGTCCCGGACTACGCACATCAAAGCATCAAAGCATACGTACAAATCACCCACCTGATTACCATCGGTGGGCCTTTATATATGCAAGCGAGTGAATCTTGCTGGAGCTCGCCAACGAGATCCACCTTTGCCGGGCGCTTCACGAAATGCGTTCGTAGTTCTTTCAACATAGGGAAGGGGAGACAAATAATTTCTCCTGGATCGCCTTTCTTTTCTCGCCACGGGGGTATTAATGTGAACGTAGCTAGAGGTGGTAATCAGGCAAAGAATTATGAAAAATTAGATTAATTGCATATTCAAGGAAAACAGTCTCGCGATTTGAGGTGCGCCATCCGAGAAGCTCATAATCCTTTCCAGAAATGCCAAAAGAACGTTGAGGCTGCTCTTTTTAACAGCGTATTAAATTCCGGATAATTTCACGCTGAAGAGCAACGCTGACTTGACACCTTCAGTTGACACCCGTGAGTGACTTGGACTGGTTGCGCCTCACCGTCGGGCCAGCATGAAGCGAACGTCCTCGTCAGGCCGCGTTCTTCCTTGCTTCACACTCGCCCGACCGTAAGCCGTGATCACTACCTCGACGACTCATTTTCAAATGTATACCGCTGCGGTAAAAGCGATCCAGAAGAAATGATTGAACTATCTCTTCACCTCCACATTTAAGGAATTTCTGACGCATCTCGTGAAGCACCTGGCATATGAACTTTTCAACTAATTCGTTGAAATAGATTCTACAAACGCTTTCGTGCCTGGAAATGCATCAGTGAGCTGCTTAAGTTTGTAGGCGAGAGTGTGTGTGTGTGTGCTTTGGCGCGAACATTCTTTTTTCCGAAGTAAAATAAAATGAGTAATAACTTTAGTATTGTACGCCTATTAAATGCATAGTAAATGCATATTAAATGCGTATTAAATGCTCTGCAAACTGAATGCCGCATTCTGTTCAATTCGCAACTGAATCCACGCCCCGCGCATGTCAACACGGTTAATAGCGATTAATCAGGGCTTATCAGTGTGGCCTCCGCTGTGTTTGACTTCGTGTTTACGGCCATTTAAGACGCCTGACCGCGACTTTCTTCAAGTCAGAAATGGTGAAAAGGAAAAGAAAAGAAAAAAAATGCGGAAGAGAGAACTAGGTAAAATTGGGGAGTCGTTCACGGCGCCGACTCCGTGAACTTGGTTGGTGGCGCTGTATATATATTTTGTCACATTGTTATCATTGAATCTGTGCTCTTTGTAACCGGCTGGCATATTTTGACCGCAATGCCTATTATTTGCCGTCCGTGAGTTGTGTTATTCATTGTCGCTGTAAGCAAAAGCAAGCAGAGACAGAAAGAGAACGTGAAGTAAAAAAAAAAAAAAAGGCTAAACAGAATGCAACTGCCCCGCAGTACACTCGAGACACATCATCTACTGCCCCTGTCGAAAATTCCCAGGTAACAACGCGCGAGTGCGTTCTCCGAGTCCTTGCTCGCTGGGGCTCATGCTTAGCCTACTTTGGCGCAATGTACTCGAACGGGTCACATGTTGTTTCGTCAGGAATCAATCTATTGTATGAAGGCCGGTCACGAACTCTGCCAATATTTACAAAATCAATCAATCAATAAATAAATAAATAAATAAATAAATAAATAAATAAATAAATAAATAAATAAATCACAGAGAATAAAGCCGCCATAACCCTCCTTCAAACGGGTCCCAACGTATGCGCCTCCGACCGTCTTCACGCATTGGCCTGGAAGTTTTCGACAAGGACGGCACATACGTACGCCATTCATGGCTCAGAACCGATTGCACAGGTATAGATAGATAGATTGCACAAATGTGCGCCGCAGAATGATAACGGCAGCTTAAATAGCAGCGCTGAGCCACGTGGGCACACGTACGAGTTGGCACACACGCCCATACAGAATAATATATACCGTCGACAAAAAATGATGACACTACGAAATAATAACCGAGAAACACATGCCAATGACACAACGTACGCATTGCTCATTCGGCAGAACTCGTTTTGTACTAGTGTAATATGAACTCACTACGTACAAGGTAAATGCAGACTTGTCAACACTGCACACGAATGACAGAGGAAGAGAGAGACATAGCGAAGTGCAACGCGAAACCACATTTTTTAAAACACCGCTGCCTAACAGCCAACACGGAAAGAATTTCAACAATGACAACACATCATTTTTTTTTTATATCTCACTCAAAACTTCAGAAAAACAACTGGCTAACGTTATAGTATCTATGGATAGTAGTAGCAGCACTTTTTCGGGTGCCGCTGTGGTCAACCTCCAAACACCGGGAACAAACAGGTCGGATATTAAGTACGTGGTTATTAAATCACAATCGCCTCGCACCGGTTCCAACGAGCGGTGTGGTGTCGGCGATTTTTTCCAACGAGCACACGGAGAACGAAATACTCACACGCATATGGGAAATGACATCGAGTTATTCGATATGTTATGATAGCTCTTATACGTTGGTGCACATGAAACTGTGTCCAGCCGAGGGATAAATGAAAAAAAAAAAGCAACATACAGACAGATGAAACAAAATGCGCTACCTGTGTGGTTGATTGAGGACAAAACACGCACACAGTGTGTTTATGAGTTACAACAGCAAGATCTACACTGCTGACGTTTCGGCTGAAATTACAGACAGTGACGACAGCGGTTTCGCAAATGTATGCGAGATACCACCCACACTACAAAACGCAACTGAAGCATTTAAAAGCGCGGCTCGTATTCACAAAGTCGCCCGTATCCATGGAAACTGCTCGTAAGCCGCTCTTGCTATATGGGCTTGCGAAAATGCGTTACGCCAGATATTAATGATAGAGAAAAATGTGAACGAAAAAAAAACCATAGGGAGTGCCGATTCTCGCTCTATGTCATGCGAATAGTTATGGTGCTTGACTAAGAACCACCACGGAAGCGTGGACGGAGTTCAAACTTTCTTTGCCCGTACTAAGATTACACTTCACTCGAACTTTGCAGTTAAACACGATATACTAAAATGCACTTCGACCGCATTGGTTTCAGCATTGATGGGTCGTCTGAAGAAACAAACTGTAATACCAATGGGCGCGAATGTACTTCTTTCTTTCTTTTCGAGGTTTTTGAATGAATGGAATGAGCTGCCTGAAAAACGGTGAACCCGGCAGCCTTTTTTTTTTTCTTAACATTTATTGCACTGGTTAAGCCGCGACTGCCTGCAACGTATATATTTACGGCGACTTTGTAAATACGGGTCCCACGCCTTTGATTCCTGAAGGAACTTGTGTGAAGGAGGACACCACTACACATTTAATACAGAAGAAAAAAAAAAGGTAAAGCGACTATTGATATCTGCTTCAGAAAGGGTTACACAGATGTGTAGACTGAGCACTTCTGCGGGTTTTCTCTTTGTATTCTTTGTCATACGCACATGCACAGGGGTTTCTGTCGACACTCGCGGACCGTGCGTAAACGGTCAAGTGTATTTTAGATAAGTAAAACAAGAAAAATCAGTTCATGAACACCTCACTACAAACAGATACAACACGCTGGTTTTTTTGCCTTAACTACTCGACTGCGGCCGTAAATGTACAGCTTACGGAGACACCACGAAGTACAAACAGTAAAGAACGGCGATGTCCGATAAATTCGCATCAAGCCGCCCAATGCAATCGTAACGTTTTTCTTCTTTTTTTGCTCTCGTGATAATAACACTATTTCACGTCTATGTCAAACACCTTCACTCCAAGAGCGCGTTAATCACGTGCGAATGGCCCACAATGAGTGTAAGAATACAAACAGGAGCTCCTAACAGTGACAACACAGACCGCCAGAGCTTTCCCTTTGCAAAGATGACTCGCGAGGATAACCTTTGAAACAGCTACTCGTGAAAATCGCTGTTTTATACGTTTTGTTTGCTACTGGCGGCTGCAACCCTGAGATTATGCCTCCCCCCGTTCCAGCACCACTCGTAACCTTGGGCGCAGAGGAGCAACGCCCACAGCGCCATCGCACCCTTACGGCCACTGTGAGGTAACACGCGCCCCCGAAACATTTACCCCGAAAAAAAAGAAAAAAAAAAGAAGGACACCCTTTTTCTATCGTGTCCAAATTATAACGTGCGCTGAGGTATTGCTACGACAATGTTAACGACGAACGTTCGTGCTTATTTACTACACTGTAATAACAGCTAACAATGAAGCGAAGGGAAGCATAAGAGGAAATCGACTGTAATAATAATAACAATATCGGACGGGTGGTTTGGTTACCGACGAACTTTATACTATCAGTATATAAAGAAGCAAGGACAACAGAGCGGAGGAAAGGACAACATTGCTGTCAGCGGGAGCTAAACCCACAACCTTCGCATTACCCGAGCGATATTAATCGAGCTATGGCGTTGCGTACGTGTTACGTATCTCTAGGAGGCCACCCGCGAAAAGCATCGCGATTGTCAGGCAAAGGTCCTGGGTTCGGCTTCCGCCGCGGTGAAGTTGTCTCCTCTTCTCTCTCTCTCTCTTCTTTTTTTGATCATTCACTTACGAACAGTACGGAGTTTATCGCAAATTGAACCAACATTAACTGGGAAAGGTGTGCTGCGTTTCTGCTCCCAACGGTGAAAGAAACCTAGGATAGATACTGCAGGCTGCAACATGTGTTAACTTCAGACACTTCTCTTATATTTTGCCCGACAACGGCCTCAAAGCACACACACACTGACGAAGAGGGGACTCGTTTGAAAGTTACTACACCTACGACTACGTATTGAAGCTCGTCTCACCTATAGGCCACATTCACCAGCTACCCCAAAACGAAGGAAAATAAACCGCATAGGTACAGTTATTAGGCATATTACAGTGTAGTCGCTGACAACTGCTTTCTTCACCTGAGTTGAGACTACTCCTACCACGAAGACCATCGTAAGAAAACGCGGAATTCCACACAATAGCCAGTTTTGCACGAAGACGGACATACGCCGCTTAGAAGACGACACGGTTCACTGAACGAATTCGCAACTAGTCAAAATCGAAACAGAATACAAGTTACCTTCCGGTGAACGCAGCTTTTGCTCGAGTTTGTTCGACACCGTGTCAAAGCGACGTAGAAAACCGTATCAGCCTTTAGCTCTTACGGGCCTTTGAAAAAG